>NC_057814.1:440662991-440674502 GCF_018294505.1 Triticum aestivum | reverse complement strand
GCCCCCGACGCCTCCCGGGTCCGGGCAGCAACAGCCCCAGCTACCGGCCCCACAGCCGCCCGCTGCCGCGCCTCAATGGCCACAGTGGCCGGCCCCGGCCCTCGCTACGCCCCCACGCCACCCGGGTCCGTGCCGCCGCAGCTGCCGGCCCCGCCACCGCCCAACACGGGGCCCGGGTCACCCCCGCAGGGAGGCGTACCGATCCAGCAAGTGCGCTTCCCGCCGTCGCCGTCCCCAATACCGGCCTGGCTGACCGGATCATCGCCGCCACCCGTCTACACGTCGGCTGGAGACCCGCCGGCACCCACTCTGCAGTTCGGCGATCCCTCTGGCTCGGCAGGGCACTCCACGGGCCGCGGCCATGCTGACCAGGCGCCCCAATCCTCGCTGCTCCGCACCTCCGAGCCAGTCGGCCACGGCGCTCCGACTCAGACACCACCGTGGTTTGCCAAATTGGACTTCGCCACCTATGAGGCTATGACGGCACGGAGGACCCCCTCAACTGGCTCAACCAGTGCGAGCAGTTCTTTCGCGGGCAGTGCACCCTCGCCTCGGAGCGTACCTGGCTCGCCTCCTACCACTTCCGCGGCGCGGCACCGACCTGGTACTACGCCCTCGAGCAGGACGAGGGCAGCATGCCCCCTTCGGAGCGCTTCTGCGAGCTCCGTCTCCTTCGTTTTGGGCCACCGATCCGCGGGAGCCGCCTGGCAGAGCTCGGCCGCCTTCCCTTCACCTCCACGGTTCAGGACTTCGCCGACCGTTTCCAGGCCCTGGCTTGCCACGCGTCGGGCGTGACGGCGCAGCAGCGGGCCGACCTCTTCGTCGGTGGACTTCCGAATCACATCCGCATGGACGTGGAGCTTCGGGGCCCCCAGGATCTCCAGACGGCCATGTATTACGCCCGCGCCTTCGAGTGCCGCGCCCAGGCCATGCAGCCAGCGGGCCCAGCTCGAGGAGGCCGCCAGGCAGTCCCCCACGCCGGGTCGGCCACCCCCGGCCGCTCCGGTGACCACCACCCCAGCCGCGGCGCGGCCCTTCCGTCGTCTCTCTCAGGCGGAGCAGCTGGAGCGTCGGCGCCTGGGACTTTGCTTTAACTGCGATAAGCCCTACGCGCCGGACCATGTCTGCCCGCGCCTCTTCTACCTGGAGACGGTCGACTACACCGAGGAGGACGCCCCGGCCGACGGGCTCGACGCGCTGCCGCCCCGAGCGGCTGCCGATGCCGCTTCCGCGGCCGCCTCGGCGACGACCCTCATGGTCTCGCTCCATGCGCTTGCCAGCATCCGCGATGAGTGGACCATGCTCTTGCCCGTAATGATACACGGCGAGCGCCTGGTGGCCCTTTTGGATACGGGCTCCACACATAACTTCCTGCCAGAGGCTACCAAGCGCCGCTTAGCGCTGCAACCGACGGGCGGGGAGCAACTTCGGGTCACGGTGGCCAACGGCGATCGTCTTCGGTGTCATGGGCTCGCGCGGAACGTGCCCATCACCATCGGTGACGAGCACTTCACCATCACGTGCGCGGGCATCGACTTGGGCTGCTTCGACTTCATCCTTGGTGTCGACTTCCTGCGGACCCTCGGTCCCATCCTCTAGGACTTCGACGCCTTGATGATGTCTTTCTGGCGTCTCGGCCGCCGCGTCCGATGGGTGGGCGTTGGGGGCGCCTCACCGTCGACGCCCCAGCTCCAGCTAGCGACGGCCACGACCGAGGCCGAGCACCCTCTATTGGATCACATCCTGCAGTAGCACGGCGACCTCTTCGACGAGCCGCGGGGCCTCCCGCCAGCCCGGGTGTACGCTCACCGTATTCATCTCCTGCCGGGCTCGGTGGCGGTCCGGCCATACCGCTATCCGTAGCTGCAGAAGGACGAGCTGGAGCGCTAGTGTGCACTCATGCTCGCCGCGGGCATCATCCGGATCTCCACATCGCCGTTTTCCGGGCCGGTCCTCCTCATCCGCAAGTCGAACGGCACGTGGCGCTTCTGCATCGACTACCGCACCCTTAATGCCCTGACACTTAAGGACAAGTTTCCTATTCCGGTGGTCGATGAGCTCCTGGATGAGCTACATGGGGCGCGCTTCTTCACCAAACTCGATCTTCGGTCGGGTTACCACCAGGTGCGCATGCACCCGGATGATATCGCCAAGACGGCGTTTCGGACTCATCACGGCCACTTCGAGTTCTTGGTCATGCCGTTTGGTCTCTCCAATGCACCGGCGACTTTTCAGGCTCTGATGAACGACGTCCTCCGCCCCTACTTGCGCCGGTTTGTGCTCGTGTTTTTTGATGATATTCTTATCTACAGCGCCTCGTGGGCGGAGCACCTTCAGCACGTCGCCATCGTCTTCAACGAGCTTCGAGCGCATCATCTTCATCTTAAGCGCTCGAAGTGCTCGTTCGGGACGCCTTCCGTCGCCTACCTCGGCCACGTCATCTCGGCCGAGGGGGTGGCCATGGACGCCGACAAGGTGGCGGCCGTCGCCGCCTGGCCGACCCCGCATTCACCGCGGGCTCTTCACGGATTTCTGGGCCTCGCGGGGTACTATCGGAAATTTATCCGGGAGTTCGGCCTCATCGCGTCTCCACTCACGCGCCTACTCCGTCGCGACGCCTTTGCCTGGGATGAGGAGGCGACTGTGGCGTTCGAGGCCCTCAAGGGGGCCCTCACGACAGGGCCCGTCCTTCAGATGCCGGACTTCGACCGGCCGTTCATCGTCGACCGCGACGCTTCCGGTGCCGGGTTCGGCGCCGTCCTTCATCAGGGCGATGGACCCCTCGCCTTCTTCAGTAGGCCCTTCGCCGCGCGCCATCTTAAGCTCACGGCTTATGAGCACGAGCTCATTGGATTGGTGCAGGCGGTGCGCCATTGGCGGCCCTATCTGTGGGGTCGGTCTTTCCGGATTCGCACGGACCACTACAGCCTCAAGTTCTTGTTGGACCATAGGCTCTCGACCGTGCCGCGGCACCAGTGGATCAGCAAGCTCTTCGTTCGATTTCACCGTCGAGTACCGGCCGGGCCGCCTGAACACCGTGGCCGACGCCCTGTCTCGCCGCGACGCCGACCACGACACCACCGTTGGCGACTCTGAGGGGGCGGTGCCCTGCATCCGCTCGGGGCCTACTTTCGCTCTCTTCACCGACATCCGCCGGGCGACTGCGGCCGCGCCGGACGCCCTCCTCCTTCAGCAGCAGCTGGCTGCGGGTGAGCTTGAGGAGCCGTGGCGCCTTGCCGACGGGTTGCTTCTTCATGGGCGCCGGGTCTTCGTGCCGGCGCATGACGATCTCCATCACCAGGTGCTGCTGCTGGCCCACTCGGCGGGCCATGAGGGTGTGCATAAAACCCTCCATCGTCTCCGCGCCGACTTCTACATTCCCGGTGATCGGGCCCTGGTCCGTGACTGGGTCCGGTCTTGTGTGACGTGCCAGCGTAATAAGACGGAGACACTCAGGCCAGCTAGTCTGCTTCAGCCCTTGGAGGTGTCCTCTCAGGTCTAGGTGGATATCTCCATGGACTTCATCGAGGGCCTCCCCAAGGTGGGCGGCAAATCGGTCATTCTCACAGTGATCGACCGCTTCTCCAAGTATGCTCACTTCATCGCGCTCGGTCATCCCTACACTGCTGCATCTGTGGCCCGTGCCTTCTTCGACGGCATCGTCCGCCTCTACGGGTTTCCCTCTTCAATCGTCAGCGATCGAGACCCGGTGTTCACCGGCCATGTCTGGCGCGATCTCTTCCGGTTGGCGGGCGTGAAGCTCCGCCTGAGCACGGCCTTCCATCCTCAAACGGACGGCCAATCCGAGGTTGTCAACAAGGTGATTGCCATGTATTTGCGTTGTGTCACAGGTGATCGTCCTCGCGCTTGGGTGGATTGGCTCTCGTGGGCGGAGTACTGCTACAACACCTCCTATCACTCCGCCCTACGCGCCACTCCATTTGAGGTGGTCTACGGCCGGCCGGCCCCGCCCATACTGCCGGTTGATCCGGCGACGGCTTGGACGGAGGTGGCCGGTGATCTTATGCGGCGCCGTGATGAGATGTTGGACGAGGTCCAGCAACGCCTCCTTCAGGCCCATCAGTTGGCCAAGCACTACTACGACGACCACCATAGCGAGGGGGAGTTCGCGGTGGGTGATTGGGTTTGGCTGCGTCTCCTCCATCGCTCTACGCAGTCACTGGACCCATGCGCGAAGCGCAAGCTGGGTCCTCGCTACGCCGGGCCCTTTGCTGTCTTGGAGCGCATCGGGAAGGTGGCCTACCGTCTTCAGCTTCCGGCCGGTGCCCGCATCCATGACGTCTTCCATGTGGGGCTGCTGAAGCCTTTCCGTGGGGAGCCACCTGCGGCCCCTCCAGCGCTTCCTCCGGTCTTCGACGGGCGTCTCCTTCCGGAACCGGAGAAGGTCTTGAAGGCCCAGCTACGTCGCGGGGTGTGGTATGTGTTGATTTTGTGGGCTGGACTTCCAGAGGAGGACGCTACTTGGGAGCAGCGCGACGAGTTCCGCCAGCACTACCCAGACTTCCAGCTCGAGGACGATCTGTTTGCGCATGCGGGGAGAGATGTTATGACCGGGCAGACTTATGCCCGTAGGAGGCCCACTGGGCAGGTTTAGTTAGGGGCTTAGCCCGCAAGTTATCTATTTTTATTTTCCATCGTGGTTATATATACTAGTTGTAAAACTCTATGACAATCAAGCAATAAGAATAAATCTATTGCCCGGCTCCCAGAGGAGCCGGACCCTAACCCTAGCCGCCTCCTGCTCTTGAGCCGCCGCCTCCTCCCTCGCGCACGACGGCCCCTGGCCGCCGGCGACCGCGAGCCTCGCCACGCTCAACCCCCTCCTTCCCCTACAACCTACGCCCTAGACCCGGTAGGGTCCTAGCTCCTACCATAAATAGTTTTTAAAACCTTTTTAGGGGGTTTTTTTGTTTACTTTTCAAACCACACATTTCATCAAAAGTATTAAAGAACGACACATTTGCCAGGAAAACGCAAACTGTGGCTGCTGGATGGTAAGTCCCACCTGTTAGATTCAATCTGATAAAATAGGAACCAGTGCATGTGTGATTTACTGAAATGTTAATAAGATATACATAGATGCAACTCTCACTGCGTATTCCGTGTAAACACAAAGATTGTGCATCAACGAATTGTCCTTCAAATACCTATGCTAAAGCGGAGCACCTAGATATCATATAAAGGTGATGAAATGACTGACATCACACTGTTGACTAACCTGAATAAATGTTGCAGGACCTGATATTATACTTACGAAGCTTCTGAGTGAATCAACAACCTAATAATGGACACATCAGAGAAAATTCAGTTAAATATCAAAAAATCAATAAAAGGTACTCCCTCCAATCCATATTACTTGTCGCTCAAACGGATGTATCTAGTAGCATTGCAATACGTCTAGATAACTTAGGCTGTAGCGTGTTGAGTTTTCCATTGATACTTTTGGAAGATAACTCAAACGTGGTAAAATGATTAAGAGAAAAAAATGCTATAATATATCTTCAGCCTTACGACAGCGTATATGACTGACAAATTAAAGTTCAAGTTGGTGGAACAACTCATCCTCATAGGAAATTTTAGAGGAACGAACATGCAGGACGTGCTAACTGCATTATCTTACCTCACATTATCTTACCAATAGGAAGTTAGTAAGAATAATACAACTCTGTTACAAGTATAAACATCCTGAAGTGAACAAAATTAATAAATTTACAAACAGATGCACTTAGATATTACTAAGAATCACCTTAGTTTTTCTCAGAATGCCTTTAGGGTCACAGGTTGCTATCCAACCAAGCCTCCAGCCAGGTACAGCCCATCTCTTCGATATAGCTCCCAAAGTGATTACCGGAACAGTCTCTCCAAAAACACCCATTGGCACAAAAGGTGTGGTACCATAGACAAGGTGACCATATACTTCATCAGCAATGACTAAAATACCGAGCTTGCTTGCTATATCTGCAATCTAATTTAACATGGAAGCAAGCAAATAACCTCTATTACAACAAATAAAATGAGAAAAAAGGTTACCAAGCTCTGTACAAACGCTATACTAACCTTGGCCAAATGTTCGTAGGTATACACACTACCACATGGGTTGTTGGGGTTGGTAATCACAATTGCAACAGTATTCCCATCTGCGAGAGCTTCAACAGCTTCCAAATCAACCTCCCATCCTCTCTCCGGGAGAAGATTATAATGCCGTACTTCCATCCTATGAAAGACTGCATGTGCTTCGTGTTTTGGGTAACCAGGCATTGGCAGCAATATGTTGACGCCTGCTTGGCCAAAAACAGACATCACAGTCTCGATTGCTTGGCTACCTCCACAAGTGAGGAAAATATCATCATGGGAAATCATGTATGGAAGATCACGGGATAGATACTCGGCAACAGCTCTGCGTTTCAACAGACAGTGTCAATACAAGTAACACAGCACATATATATTACTGAAACAGCACACATGGAGGATTTTCATGCACAATCGTACTGTGAAGAACACTGTTCTGAAGATGCACATAACAGGATCGAGTGTGACGACTCACATTTATGTTGTACAATAGATCATATATGTAAACTGTTTCCTTATCACAGATTTCATTCACAGTAATGGAACTTGGGAGTGATCTATAATGTTTAGAATTGTTCACTTGATGGATATGTGATCTGGGGAAGCTGCTGAAGACAAACCAAATCATTGGAATTGAAACGGATAAGGGGGGAATCACATGCAAGATTGATATAGGCCAAAGTAGGTCTGTGGTCTGAAGTCTGAACTATGTGAACTCTCCATGACAAACCTATACATATCAGCTAGCATCAGCTCACAAACTAATCTAGGACCTAGCAATAGCAATAGCAGTCACTCTGTAGTCTGTAGCTCTTCATTCATTCAGTTCAAGGGACAATGGCAATCCACATGATATGTTCTGAAAGGGACAATGGCAAACGAGAGAGACGGGGCACACAGACCTGCGAGCGGGGAGGCCAGTGGCGGGGGTGGGGTACCCGTTGTACTCGCCGGAGCGCACGGCCGCGACGAGGGCCTCCTCCGCCTCGGGCGCGGTGCGGAAGGAGGGTGCGGAGGAGGGGTCGCCGTGGCTCAGCGGGATCACGGGCCGCGGGCCGCGCTCGTCCAGGCAGGCGTGCACCTGGAGGAGGGCCTTCTGGATGCTCCTCTCGCCGGCGGCCGCCAAGGTCGGGTTCGGGGCCGCGAAGCGCCACTGCGTGCTCCTCCCGCCGTCTTCCATCGCCGGAGCAGCCCTCGGGGCGAGGAGCCGATGCTTCAGTTCAGATGGCGAGTAGCTTTGTCGTCGGCGTTGTTGTTGTGTGAGGACTGAGGTGGTGCAGGCGAGAAGGAAGGATGTGTTGGAGAAGATGGTCGGAAGTATAGTCGCCGACGGTGCTCTGTTCTACTCCCTCCGTCCTTTTTGACACTACACTGTGTAGAAAATGCTCTATATTATGAGTCAGAGGGAGTGCTTGTTGCTCGAGTTGGTCCTCTCTCTCTCTGTCACCTGCTCGTTGGCCGTGGCCGTGGCCGTTCCGTCCCGGCCACCTTCCTCTCTTGTCCTCACCTCACCTCTGTGCATTCCGAGGCCAGCAACGGGGCCCACTCCTGACTATTTTTTGACAATTATTACTCCTGGCAGGAGAGCTGCGCTCCCACTCCTCACTAGCTAACCACGTGTTTTTATCTGGAAGGCTACTGACAAAGATTTTGATCTGAAACACGAACAACATATCCACTCTCTCTCCCACACTCTCTCTCTCATTGTTGGGCTTTATCCATATATCCCTTCCATTTCAAAATAAGTGTCTTCATTTTTCACTAACTTTAGTATAGAGTTATACTAAAATTGAAACATTTATTTTGGGACGAAGGGCCATTCTCTCTCTCCCACCCCCTCTCTTCTTTTTCCGGAAGCAACTGACCAGGCCAGCCCAGCTAAAACACGCTGCAGGGCCCCTATACCCTCGCGGCGATTACTATTTGACATGCGGGTCGCTGGATAGCAACCCAGCGCATACCCTCCCCATGTGTCATGTACTCGGTATGGGGTGGTCCATACTTTTTTCCTCACCGGTTTTGAAAAGGGACAAGAAACTTCCATGAAACGTTTTCATTTTCGCCCGGTTTTCTTTTATTATTTTTTATTTTCCCTCTTTCCTTTTCTTTTTTATTTTTTTATTTTTCATTTCTTGACATTTTCTGGAATTTATGAATGATTTTGAATTTAAAAACAATTTTGCAATTCGTGATCCAATTTTTAATTCACGAACATTTCTTCTAAGCTTGTGATTTTTTTCATTTACTTGCATTCTTCTGAATTTGCAAACATTTTTCTTTTCATTTACTTGCATTCTTCTTAATTTTCCAACATTTTTCTCATAGTCATAACAATTTTCCAACTCAAGAACATTTTTCGAATTTCATGATCATTTTTTGAAATCATGAATATTTCTCAAAATCTAGTACAGCTTTTGAAATTACGAATAATTTTTGAATACGATAACATTTTTGTATATCCGCAAACATTGTTCTTAAATAGAGTAACTTTTTTGAATCCATGAATATTTTTTAAGAATTGAAATATTTTTGGACCCCATGAATATTTTTTCCATGCCCGTGAACATTATTTGAAATCATGGACTTTCTTTGAATACGCAAACATTTATCATTTTTTAATTAGAGGACATTTTTTAATTCTAAATCATTTTTCATTCACAGACAATTGTATTAATTCATGGAATATTTTTAATTTCGAGGATTTATTTTTAAATTCATGTCTCTTTTTACAAACTAACGAACATTTTTTTGAAAGTCTTTAACATTTTTGCAACTTCGTGATTTGTTTTTGGAAATGATAAATATTTTAAGTAACCATGAATTTTTTGAAATTCATACACATTTTCTTGCATACGTAGACATGTGTTTTGGATCCACAAACATTTTTTCATATAAGAGAACATTTTTGAATCCATGAACATTTTTCAAAATGCGGAAAAACATTGAGTACATGCTTATTTTCCCAAATTCCCGAAAAGTATTATAAATTTGTTTAAAAGTTGAAGATTTTCTAAGTAATGAATTATTATAAAGAAGAAAAATAAAAAAGGAAAAGGCAAAAAAATGAAATAGAAATATCTGGGTACTCTTGCATAGCCCATAGGCCGGCCCGGAAGTGTGCGGTGCGTTTACATTTCTTGGGTTACTGGACCAGCCAAACAACGCTCGCACATGTCCCCGCACGCTCGCTCGCGGACAACAATCCTTATTTGGCGAGAGCAACTAGTAGACGAGCGCTCCTTCAGGAACCTTGCAACGATCACTTGTGATGAACTGAAAAGCACGCCACTTGGCACGCACTCACCCGCCGCCACGTGTCGCGCGCTCCCTCCCGATTTTGTTTATTTTTCACACGCGTTTTTGGATTTTTAGATGTTTTTTTTTCTTCTTGAATTTTTTGGTTTTTCATCGGTCTTTCGTAGCTTTTCAAGATAAAACGCACCGTTTAAGAGATAAAACGTTTTGAATAAATGGATTTACGAAAAAAGGAAAACTCCTAGGTTGCGACAAGTGACGCACATGAAACGTGCCACTTGTCACAACCTAGGGAGGTGGCAGTAATCTTTCGAAGGAGTACACTTCAATTATTGATTTCGTTATTTGACGCTTCAGGCGCCCGTTATAGGCCATTTTGCTAGTGGGAGTCTGAAACCCACCCCCTGCCCCGCCGAACTGGGCCGGCCCGTTTAGATTAATTTGTCCTGCTAAAACAGCAAAACGTGCCCGTGAGGTGGGTTGACCGCGACTCGATCTCCCATTTATAATAATCTGCCATAACCACCTGAGTCACATCACCTCTTGTGATTACTTCTCCCTTTCTCTCTTTTCTTCTTCTTTCTTTTCTTCTTTTTTTTCAGTTTTTCTTTTCTTACTTTCGTGAACTTTCCAAATCTGTGACTTTACATTTTCATAGGAAATTGTGAACTTTTTCCAGAAAACTAGAACCTTTTTTGATGAATTTTTAAGCATTTTTCAAAATTAGATAATTTTGTTTTAAAATCACTGAACTATTTTTACGAAGTTTTTAACTTTTTTTGAAACCGATCAATTGTTTTCAAATCGATGAACTTTTTTTTTGTTTGTGAAATTTTCTTGATCAATGAAATATTTTTCGTATTGGTGAACTTTGTTTGAAAATTCATGAACTTGTTTTCGAATCAATTTTTTTTGAATTTCTGAACTTTTCTTGAAAGTCGATGAACTTGTTTTCAAATGTTTGTACTTTTTAAAAAATAGATAAACGTTTTTGCATATGAACTTTTTCAAATTTGTGAACATTTTCGAAAATTGATGATTTTGTTTTACAAAATCATGAACTTTTTTTTATACATGAACACTTTTCTAATTAGTGTTTTTCCTTAGAATTTTGTTCACATTGTCCCCCCAAAAAGATCAAGTTTTTTCTCAAATGTATGTGTAAGAAATAGCGCTGGTAGTTGTTAAATATTTTCAGGCTGTAATCAACCGCTACCTCTCATTAGCTGTAGCTCAAATCCTCACAGGAGTAAAGAAAAAGTTGAAAGTCCTTGTGCCGGGCCACCAGGTGCGCTAGTGGGCGCCAGTTCTCTGAACCGGCGCATAAAGCTCCGTATTGGAGCTTCCCTTGTGGACTCCCTGCTTCGCTCGCTCGCTGGCGCGTCGTTCCTTCGGTTCGCAAGGTCAATAAAAGTATTCACTGGACTAAAAAAATGAAAATTGTTCACAAATTTATAAATTAGTTCACAAAATTGAAAAGGTTCGAGGATTTTGCAGTTTCGAATAAAAGTACATCGATTTGAAAAATTTCATGGATTTTGCATTTTCATACTAAATTTCATGGATTTGAAAAAAGTTCATGAGTTTGAAAAAATTCACCGAATTTGAAAACAAATTAGTTAAAATTTGAAAAAGTTAATTATAATTGAAAAAGGTAACCCGGTTTCAAAAAAGTTCATAGAATGTATATTAGGGACCAGAGGGAGTTATTTGAAAAAAATCATGTATAAGGTAAATATTTCGAATGTATATGAATTTTGTTTATTGTATATGAAATAGTTTGAAATGTTCATGGTTTATAGATATATTATGTGGCATTATAATGTATTTCACATATGTTAAAAGTAAGTCAAATAATTTTCTCTTACATATATTAAACATATACAATGTTTATGGAAAAAGTAGAGATAAAAATTATTTGGAAGAAATGTTAATCATTCTATTTAAAAATTCTAATCACGTATTACAAATATTAAAATATGCTTCATAAATCTCGGAGTCCTCCTATATTTATTTTAGGTCCTTTGGCATATTTTTCACCTTCCAACATTACCTGGTATTACGCGGTAGGCCCCAAAACCCTTCCGATAACTCCAAAATGCTTCTAGTTTATCTAGAAACTATTTCTTTTATTACCAAAAAAAATTGGTAATATTTTCTCATGCT
>NC_057814.1:440540098-440662672 GCF_018294505.1 Triticum aestivum | reverse complement strand
TTCTTTTCGTTCAATGATCAACAACGGAACTTTGGACATCCATGTTGACCCCTATACTCACACGAATGATATTCGAGTCAGCCTTTGGTTGCTTCACGATGCTTTGCAAAACCTGAGACGAGATATATCGGCATCCCCGTGAGTCATACACATGCTCACTATATCGGTCTCCTCGTTACCCTTTTTTTCTTCTTCTCATTATTGTGTTTCGGCATCCCTATGAGCAATTCACCTATGTCTCCTGGCCAGACGATGATAGATGTTGTCACACCGGGTGGGTCCTAATAATATCTTTCCATAGTTGGAGGAGCAAATCCCACTCTTGAGCTACCTAGCCTCTTGTCTTACGTTTCCAATAAATCGGTAAGTTGTTATTATCATCATCGTGTTATATATGGCGTTGGAACCACCCCAATGTGTATGTCCGGTATGAAGTGATTTGATACTCTCATGGTCTAAGGAACTGAGTATACATTAATTCTTCGTGTTATTGACTATAGACTTGTGACGATAACATCAAGTATAGCAATCAACTTCGGTCAATTCAACATGATCGTTCTACTAACATCATACTCTCAAAGTTGTCGCCATCCTTGTTACAGTTAACATATGCTAACGATCATGAAAACATATTCATCATGCAACACTTGAGCTAGTTCTAGAGGTGAGACTAGTAAGCATCTTTTACCGTTTATTACTCTACACGTACTTATGTTTTTTCCTATGAATCACATAGTCAGAAACCATAGTAGCTATAGCATAGAATATAAACATTTAAATATAAAAATAAATAATACAATTATTATTACCTCTAGGACATATTTCCAACACACCTTTGGTGGGACGACCCATAGCAGAAGCGCTGGAGCGGTTTTAGGAAGCTGCCGTCACTGGTTTAGGAAGTTTCCACACAGTTTTTCTTTTCTGATGTTTTTTCTTCTTTTTTCATGTCTGGTTTTCTAGTCTTGTGACAAACTTTTTGTTCCTTTTTTGATTTCGTTTTTTGCTAATTTTCTAAAGTTTATGAACTTTTTTTTTCAAATTTTACCACGAATATATTTTGAAAAGGTGAAAGTAGTTAAAAGCATTAATATGTTTCGAATTTGATATTTTTGAAATCCTCAAATATTTTTTGAAATTTCTGAAAAAGTAGTGAGCATTTTTATTAAAATTACAAACATTTTTCAAAAAGTTAGGATTTTCTCAAAAATTTCAATAAAATTTTGATTTTCCCAAATTCATGAAATTTTTATTTCCAATTAAGGCACATTTTCTTTAATTTGCAAATATTTTTAAAATCAATGAACATTTTTCAAATTCCTGAAAAAAATGTATTCAAGAACTTTTCTTATATTTTTATTAACATTACGCTGCCAACATTTTTTTAAATTAACCAACATTTTCAATTCACTATTTTTAAACTTGTATGTAGTGTGTAACAATAATAAAACAAAGGAAAACAAAACACAATTAGTATGTATCTGCTCCTAGCAAGCAAGATATGCGCTAGTAGGTTGGCCCACCCCACCAAGCTAGCGGCGAGTTCTGTGTGTGACCGCTTGATGTGTGTTGAAGCCCCAGCGGGCGGAGAGCACTCCAACACCGACATGTTCTGCATTCTAGGGCGGGAGCCTCTTTGCCTTTTTTCCCCTTTGGTTTTGTTGTTTCCTCTGTTCTATTGTACCGTCCATCCCAACCACAGCGTGTTATGCGGTGTGGAGTGTAGTACACGTATGATAGACATTGTAGTATAAGTGTGTTGTGTGGCATAACATAATTGTGCTTAATGAATCTTGCTCCACAGAGATGGCTCCATCTAAGGCACCGGGTGTACATGGTTTCACTGCCGATTTCTTCAAATGCACTGGAACATCATCGGTGATGATATAACAATGGCCATTTTGGATTTTCTAAACGGTAGTGAGCTACCCACGGGACTGAATGATAGTACCATAACCCTTATTCCCAAGGTACGCAACCCACAAAATATCACCCAATGCCGCCCTATAGCTCTCTGTCCATTCCTCTACAAAATCGATGCTAAAGCTAACACCACCCGGATGCAAAATATGATGGATGTCGTTATAGGTACTGAACAAAGCACTTCTGCCCCAAGGCGTATGGTGGCATACGAGAGTATACATGCAATGAAGAAGAAGAGAAGGGGTAAAAAGCTTCATGTGCGATGAATTTAGATATGCTTAAAGCATTTAAAAGGGTGGAGTGATGTCTACTACACAACTTGTTCTTGTAGACTCGTGTTGGGCCTCCAAGCGCAGAGTTTTGTAGGACAATAGAAAATTTCCCTCAAGTGGATGACCTAAGGTTTATCAATCCATGGGAGGCGTAGGATGAAGATGGTCTCTCTCAAACAACCCTGCAACCAAATAACAGAGTCTCTTGTGTCCCCAACACACCAAATACAATGGTAAATTGTATAGGTGCACTAGTTCGGCGAAGAGATGGTGATACAAGTGTAGTAATGATAGTAGATATTGATTTTTATAATAGGAACAATAAAAAACAGCAAGATAGCAAGTAACAAAAGTGAGCACAAACGGGATTGCAATGCTTGAAAATTAGGCCTAGGGTTCATACAAAACGGGATTTCACTAGTGCAATCTCTCAACAATGCTAATATAATTGGATCATATAACAATCCCTTAACGTGCGACAAAGAATCACTACAAAGTTCTTATCTAGCGGAGAACATAAGAAGAAATTGTTTGTAGGGTACGAAACCACCTCAAAGTTATCCTTTTCGATCGATCTATAGAGCTATTCCTATAAGTGTCACAAATAGCCCAAGATTTCGTACTAAAATAACACCATATGATACACATCCACCAACTCGAGTGTCACCTAGATACTCCAATGTCACCACGAACATCCGTGAGTTGATTATACGATCTGCATCAAACAATTTCAGATTCATAAAACCAACACAAAGAACTTCAAAGAGTGCCCCAAGATTTCTACCGGAGAAACAAGGATGAAAACATGCATCAACCCCTATGCATAGATTACCCCAATGTCACCTTGGGAATCCACGAGTTGAGTGCCAAGACATACATCAAGTGCTCTCAAGTCCAACAAAGTATTCAATCCGATAAAAGTGAAATCTCAAAGGGAAAACTCAATTCATCACATCAACATAGAGAGGGGAAAACACCATATGATCCAACTATATTAACAAAGCTCGCGATACATCAAGATCGTGCCAAATCAAGAACACGAGAGAGATAGAGAGAGATCAAACACATAGCTACTGGTACAAACCCTCAGCCTCGAGGGTGGACTGCTCCCTCCTCATCATGGTGCCTGCCGGGATGATGAAGATGGCCTCCGGTAATGACTTCCCTCTCCGGCAGGGTGCCGGAACAGGGTCCAGATTGGTTTTTTGTGACTAGAGAGGCTTGCGGCGGCAGAACTTCTGATCTAGGGTTATTTCTGTGGGTTTTTGTATTTATAGGATTTTTTGGTGTCGGTCTCACGTCCAGATGGGCTTCGAGGGGCCCACTACCCACAAGGGTGAGCTAGCCCCCCAGCGTGCCCTGGTGCCTAGTGGGGCCCTCGTGGCTCTTCTGGCCCTCTCGCGAAGCTTCTAGTGTCTCTTTTCTTCCAAAAAATTGTCAAAAAGTTTCGCTGCATTTGGAGAACTTCGATTTCTGCACAAAAAACAACACCACGGTAGTTTTGCTGAAAACAGCGTCAGTCCAGGTTAGTTCAATTTAATTCATATAAAATTGCAGCAAAACCATATAAAATTGTTGTAAACATGGCATGAATACTTCATAAATTATAGATACGTTGGAGACTGATACGTCTCCAACGTATCCATAATTTTTGATTGTTCCATGCTATTATATTATCTATCTTGGATGTTTTATATGCATTAATATGCTATTTTATATCATTTTTAGGACAAACCTATTAACCTACTGCCTAGTGCCAGTTGTTGTTTTTCCCTTGTTTTGTCTTTTACATAAAATCAATACCAAACGGAGTCCAAACAGAACAAAACTTTTTGAGGATTTTTCTTGGACCAGAAGACAGACACGAATCTCGGGAAGAGGCCAGAAGACCCACGAGGGGGCCACAAGCCCTAGGGGCGGGGGCGCGCCCCCTAGGCTTGTGGGGCCCTCGCAGACCTTCTAACCCTAATCTATGCTCTATAAATACCCAAATATTCCCCTTACGTCAGAGGGCACTCCAAAAATACTTTTCCACTGCCGCAAACTTCTCTTCTCATGAGATCCCATCTTGGAGGGGGATTCGATCACGGAGGGCCTCTACACTAACCTTGTTGCCCTTCCGATGATGTGTGAGTAATTTACCACAGACCTACGGGTCCATAGCTAGTAGCTAGATGGCTTATTCTCTCTCTATTTGATCTTCAATACAATGTTCTCCTCGATGTTCTTGAAGATCTGTTCGATGTAATCTTCTTTTGAGGTGTGTTTGTTGAGATCCGATGAATCGTGGATTTATGATCAGATTATCTAAGAATATTATTTGAGTCTTCTCTGAACTCTTTTATGCATGATTAAGATAGATTTGTATTTCTCTCTGATCTATCGATTTGGTTTGGCCAACTAGATTGGTTTTTCTTGCAATGGGAGAGGTGCTTTGTGATGGGTTCAATCTTGAGGTGTCCTCACCCAGTGACAGTAGGGGAAGCGAGGCACGTATTTGTATTGTTGCCATTAAGGATAAAAATATTGGTTTTTTACCATATTGATTGGATCTATCCCTCTACATCAGGTCATCTTGCTTAAGGCGTTACCCCATTCTTGTTAACTTAATACACTAGATGCATGCTAGATAGCGGTCAATGTGTGGAGTAATAGTAGTAGATGCAGGCAGGAGTCGGTCTACTTTTCATGGACGTGATGCCTATATTCTTGATCACTGCCTTATATATCGTCATAACTTTGCGCTTTTCTATCAATTGATCAACAGTAATTTGTTTACCCACCGTATGTGTTTCTTTCAAGAGAGAAGCCTCTAGTGAAATCTATGGGCTCTGGGTCTATTTCTCATCATATATTTTCAGTTCTATAAGATTAAAAAACCCAAAAATACCTTGCTGCAATTTATTTATATTTACTTTATTTTGCCTTTTACTTATCTTTTATATCTATCTCTATCAGATCTCACTCTTGCAAGTGACCGTGAAGGGATTGCCAACCCGTTTTTCGCGTTGTGTGCAATTGTTTGTTAGTTTGTGCAGGTGCATCTATTGGGGACTTGCTTGTACCTCCTACTAGATTGATACCTTGGTTCTTAACTGAGGGAAATACTTATCTCTACTTTGTTGCATCACCCTTCCCTCTTCAAGGGAAAAATCAACATAAGCTCAAGAAGTAGCAGAGACGTATCAGCATCCCCAAGCTTAAAGGTAAATGATAAAAGAAATAATTTATGAAGTGTGAATGCTAGCATAGTGCATAAATTTGATCAATGATAATTTCAATCACTTTTCCTAGCATCATAACAACAACTCTTCTCATAAAACTCATCATGATAAAGTAGCAATCAATTCACATGTTATGGTTCAAACAATGCCTTCTCTTGAAACTTAACAACCTATGTTCTTAGTCACCAAACAATTGCAATTCAACTTATTCTCAACAAAGTCTAAGTAAGAGCTCCACATACTCAATCATCATATAGTCTTCTATGATTGCTAGTACTCAAACCATATTTTTAGAACAAATGGCATCCATCGAACACAGAGAAAGATAGGGGCTTCATGTTTCGCCTCCCAACTCATTTATCATAGAGATAATTGTCAACAATAATAAATCATGATCAAATATATTTGACTGGCCATATGTGCCTAGATCTTTCCCCACCACATGATGCTTGCCAACTAGAGAATAATTGAGGTTGAAATGAGAATGCATACTATTGAATCTTGCATAAAAGTAAATACTGAAAAGTAAAAGATAGGCCCTTCGCAGAGGGAAGCAGAGGTTCCCATACGCTTTTTATTTTTGGATGCACAATCTCTTAATGCAAAGGAACTTCACGTAGTATTGCCCCTTATGATAGCAACCTTTATTATGCAGTCCGTCACTTTTATCACTTTGCCATCACAAGTTTGTACAACACTTATTTTCCCTTACAATAAAAAATCAAACATATTTAGGAGCAATTTGTATTGCTTTATGCACTGATGACAACTTACTTGAAGGATCTTATTCAATCCATAGGTAGATATGGTGGACACTCATGGCAAGAAACTGGGTTTAAGGGTTTTTGGATGCACAAGTAGTATCTCTACTTAGTACAAATTTTTGGCTAGCAAAAGATCCTAAGCAAACACCACATGTTGGAGGATCCATAACAATATAACTTCTATGCAAATATACACAACCATAACTCATTACATTGTCTTCCTTGCCCAACTTCAACTAATTTGCTCAAATTTGAAAATAATTAATGGGTATTCACAATCGTAGAAGATGTCCAAGATAATATATTTGTATGTGAAAGTTCTCTTCCTTATACTAATCATTCATGAATTGCTTGTATGAACAATATTGTGATTGCCAAGCTTCAATAGATTTCACTTTCTAAACCCAATGTGAAGCTAGTACTAGGAATGATATGAACATATAATTTCAACTTCATGATATTCAATCCATTCAACAATTAACTCATAGGATATACGTGAAGCACAAGAGTAAATGACAAGCTACTCCAAAAAGATATAAGTGAAGATCAAGCGAGTAGTTTAGTAAATGGGTAGCTATTTGAGGACTCTTTCTCATTTAAAAACTTTCAGATCTAAGTATTTTATTAAAAAAAGCAAGCAAAACAAATTAAAATGACACCCCAAGAATAGCACATATCATGTGAAGAAACAAAAACTTAGGCTCAACTGATACTAACCGATAATTGTTGATGAAGAAAGGTGGGATGCCTACCGAGGCATCCCCAAGCTTAGATGCTTGAGGCTTCTTGAAATGTTATCTTGGGATGCCTTGGGCATCCCCAAGCTTGAGCTTTTGTATCACCTTAATTCCTTCTATATCATGGTTTCCCTAAATCTTAAAAACTTTATCCACACAAAACTCAACAAGAACTCGTGAGATACGTTAGTATAAATGAACTCAAAACCTTATCATTCTATGCTGTAACAAATCATTAAAATTATAATTTAACATTGCATAAAAAGCGCCTCTTCATATTTAATACTCATATCCTCAAATAGAATTATTAAACAAGCTAACATATGCAAACAATGCAATCATAACAGCAATCTGTCTAAACATGACAGTCTGTAAAGGATGAACAAGGATCCATACTTATTTAACTAAAAAAATCTAAAAATTTACGAGACTGTAGAAAATTTATCATAACTTATTTTGCAAAAAATCACATTTTCTCACATTCTGACTTTTCTCAAGAATTCACGCACTAGCGTGCAACTTTCTGTTTTCAAACAACCACATATAGACTTGCAAAATAAGCATGGTAAAGGCTATACTTGACATTTTTATTGAGATAAAAGATGTAATAAATTATCTAAATAACAGCAAGAAAGTCCTAACAAAATAAAATGACGCTCCAAGCAAAACACGTAACATGTGATGAATGAAAATATAGCTCCAAGTGAGGTTACCGATATTATTGGAGACGAAAGAGGGGATGTCTTCCGGGGCATCCCCAAGCTTAGTTTCTTGTATCTTCCTTGAATATTACCTTGGGGGTGCCTTGGGCATACCCAAGCTTAGGGTCTTGTCACTCATGAAGTTTTCATGTTTTGGGTGAAGTTTCGATGGACTACGGAATAAGGAGCAGCAAGAGCCTAAGCTTGGGGATGCCCAAGGCACCCCAAGGTAATATTCAAGGAGAACCAAGCATCTAAGCTTGGGGATGCCCTGGATGACATCCCCTCTTTTGTCTTAAATCCATCGATAAAATTACTTGAGGCTATATTTTTATTCACCACATGATATGTGTTTTAATTTGAGCGTCTTATATTATATGAGTCTTTGCTTTTTACTTTGCCACAATCATCCTTTTGAGCTAGGTAGTTGCTCTAGTGCTTCACTTATACCTTTTGAGCTAGGTAGTTGCTCTGGTGCTTCACTTATATCTTTTTAGAGCATGGCGGTGGTTTTATTTTGAAGAAATTGATGAACTCTCATGCTTCACTTATATTATTTCGAGAGTCTTAAAAATAGTATGGCAATTTGCTTAGGTTATGAATTTGGTCCTAATGTGATGATGGGTATTCAAGAGGGATATAATAAAAACTTTCATGTAGATCATTGAATATATGAGAAGTTTGATTCCTTACAATTTTTTTGAGATATAAAGATGGTGATATTAGAGTCTAGTTGGTAATTGTGGATTAGTAAAAATACTTGTGTTAAGGTTTGTGATTCCCGAAGCATGCACGTATGGTCTCTCGTTATGCGATAAAGTTGGAGCATGATTTATTTTTTATTGTCTTCCTTACTAGTGGCGGTCGGGGACGAGCGATGGTCTTTTCCTACCAATCTACCCCCCTAGGAGCATGCATATTAGTACTTTGTTTCGATGACTAATAAACTTTTGCAATAAGTATGTGAGTTATTTATGACTAATGTTGAGTCCATGGATTATACGCACTCTCACCCTTCCATCATTGCTAGCCTCTCTGGTACCGTGCATTGCCTTTCTCACCTTGAGAGTTGGTGAAAACTTCGTTGGTGCATCCAAACCATGTGATATGATGTGCTCTTTCACACATAAGCCACTTTATATCTTCCTCGAAACAGCCACCATACCTACCTATTATGGCATTTCCATAGCCATTCCGAGATATATTGCCATGCAACTTCCACCGTTCCGTTTACTATGACACATACCATCATTGTCATATTGCTTTGCATGATCATATAGTTGACATAGTATTTGTGTCTTGGCTACCGTTCATATTTTTATACATGTCACGCTAGATTATTGCACATCCCGGTACACCGCTGGAGGCATTCATATAGAGTCATATTTTTGTTCTAGTATCGAGTTGTAATTCTTGAGTTCTAAGTAAATAAAAGTGTGATGATCATCATTATTAGAGCATTGTACCATGTGAGGAAATGATGATGGAGACTATGATTCCCCCACAAGTCGGGATGAGGCTCCGGATGAAAAAAGAGAGGCCAAAGAGCCCCAAAAAGAGAAAAAAATGAGAGAAAAAGAGAGAAGGGGCAATGTTACTATCCTTTTCCACACTTGTGCTTCAAAGTAGCACCATGTTCTTCATGATAGAGAGTCTCCTATGTTGTCACTTTCATATATTACTAGTGGGAATTGTTCATTATAGAACTTGGCTTGTATATTCCAGTGATAGGCTTCCTCAAAATTGCCCTAGGTCTTCGTGAGAAAGCAAGTTAGATGCACACCCACTTAGTTTTCTTTTGAGCTTTCATAACTTATAGCTCTAGTGCATCCGTTGCATGGCAATCCCAACTCCTTTCATTGAAATCAATTCATGGGAATCTCCATAGCCCATTGATTAGCCTCGTCGATGTGAGACTTTCTCCTTTTTGTCTTCTCCACACAACCTCCACCATCATATTCTATTCCACCTATAGTGCTATATCCATGGCTCACGCTCATGTATTGCATGAAAGTTGAAAAATCTTTAGAATGTTAAGAGTATGAAACAATTGCGTAGCTTGTCATTAGGGTTGTCCATTATAAATACTTTGTGTGATGAAGATAGAGCATGATAAGACTATATGATTTTGTAGGGATAACTTTCTTTAGCCATGATATTTTGAGAAAACATGATTGCTTATTAGTATGCTTGAAGTATTATTTTTTTGTCTCAATATTAAACTTTTGTTTTGAATCTTATGGATGTGAATATTCATGCCACAATAAGAAAGATTACTTGATAAACATTTTAGGTAGCATTCCACATCAAATATTCCGGTTTTATCATTTACCTACTCGAGGACAAGCAGGAATTAAGCTTGGGGATGCTTGGTACGTCTCCAATGTATCTATAATTTTTGATTGTTCCATGCTATTATATTATCCATATTGGATGTTTTATATGGATTAATATGCTATTTTATATCATTTTTTGGGACTAACCTATTAACCTAGTGCCCAGTGCTAGTTGCTGTTTTTCCTTGTTTTGTCTTTTACAGAAAATCAATACCAAACGGAACGAAACTTTTTGACGATTTTTCTTGGACCAGAAGACACCCATGAAGCTTCGGGAGGAGGTCAGAGGAGCAACGAGAGAGCCACAAGCTCGTAGGACGCGCCCCAGGGGGGCGCCCCCCAGCTTGTGGGCCACTCGGAACCCCCTAACCCTAATTCCAGCTCTATAAATACCCAAATATTCCCCGTATACCAGAGGGCACACCAAAAATACTTTTTCGCCGCCGCAAGCTTTTGTTCTCATGAGATCCCATCTTGGGGCCTTTTCCGGCACTCCGTCGGAGGGGTTTCTATCACGGAGGGCCTCTACACCAACCTTGCTGCCCTTCCGATGATGTGTGAGTTGTTTACCACAGACCTACGGGTCCATAGCTAGTAGCTAGATGGCTTCTTCTCTCTCTTTGATCTTCAATACAATGTTCTCCTCGATGTTCTTGGAGTTCTATTTGATGTAATCTTCTTTTGCGGTGTCTTTGTTGAGATCCGATGAATTGTGGGTTTATGATCAGATTATCTATGAATATTATTTGGGTCTTCTCTGAACTCTTTTATGCATGAGTAAGATAGCTTTGTATTTCTCTCCGATCTATTGATTTGGTTTGGCCAACTAGATTGATCATTCTTGCAATGGAGAGGTGCTTTGTGATGGGTTCAATCTTGTGGTGTCCTCACCCAGTGACAGTCGGGGTAGCGAGGCACATATTTGTATTGTTGCCATTAAGGATAAAAAGATGGGGTTTTTACCATATTGCTTGGATCTATCTTTCTACATCATGTCATCTTGCTTAAGGCGTTACTCTGTTCTTATTAACTTAATACACTAGATGCATGCTGGATAGCGGTCGATGTGCGGAGTAATAGTAGTAGATGCAGGCAGGAGTCGGTCTACTTGTCACTGGCGTGATGCCTATATTCATGATCATTGCCTTGGATATCGTCATAACTATGCGCTTTTCTATCAATTGCTCAACAGTAATTTGTTTACCCACCGTATGTGTTTCTTTCAAGAGAGAAGCCTCTAGTGAAACCTATGGCCCCTGGGTCTATTTTCTATCATATGATTTTCAGATCTATAAAACCCAAAACCCAAAAATACCTAGCTGCAATTTATTTATCTTTACTTTACTTTATTTTACACTTTTACTTATCTTTTATCCATCTCTATCAGATCTCACCCTTGCTAGTGACCGTGAAGGGATTGACAACCGCTTTTTCACATTTTGTGCAAGTGTTTGTTAGTTTATGCAGGTGCATCTATTGGGGACTTGTGTGTTCCTCCTACTAGATTGATACAATTGTTCTTAACTAAGGGAAATACTTATCTGCTTTGCTGCATCACCCTTTCCTCTTCAAGGAAAAAATCAACACAAGATCAAGAAGTGGCACTTCCTCCAATTTGTCTCCCTGCTTGCCAAGCACTACAAAGTCTATCCTTATCAAATATAGCATCTTTAACACTAAGGATATTATCTCCTTTAACAAGTTTATCAAGATTTCGCATGCCAACATGTCCTAGTCTTCTATCCCATAGCCGACCTTTAGAAGATTTTGCAATGAGACATGTACGAGGTTGGGCTCTTTTAGTGAAATAAAAAATGTATAGATCACCTCTACGGATAACGATAAAGACCGTATTATGGTTATCTCGACGAAACACTTGGCAGTCTACTTTGGTAAATAGAACATTGAAGCCAAAGTCGACTAGTCTAGATAGGGAAACAAGATTGTATCCAAGAGATTCAACAAGCATAACATTTTGAATGGAGCTATCATTTGATATGGCCGCCTTACCAAGGCCAAGTACCTTACCCTTGGAGCTGTCTCCAAAAGTCACATACTTGTGTGGACCATCATTTTTGGCAAGCTCATGAAACATGTCTCTTTCTCCAGTTATGTGATGGTGCAACCACTATCAAGATTTCTCATAGTCTTCTCATATTCGATGTCAGATTCTTTGTCTTCATCATAATAGCCACGCTCTACATCATCATCATCATGTATGTGGTCATCACCTAGGGCAAATGATTCGTTAGATTTATGATCATGACAATGTGCAAGTTTGTGAATTCTAATGGTTTTCCTGATAATGTTGCTAATGGTTCCAACGTCTCCTTTACCACGCATGAGATCACGAAGCTCAAATAGACATCCATCAAACTTAGGATCACTAGGCTTCATTTTCTGAAAAGCAATGGACTTATTGAGAATTTCATTTAGGTTCTTTAAGGAGAAATTCAGAAAGCGTATCTCAATGTCCTTCCATAGGGTATATACACATTCAAAGTTTTACATGCAAATAAGCACATTTGTAGGTAAACCTCACTACAAAAAAAAGACACATCCGTGACATTTGGGCCGAATGATTTTTTTCCTGTCATGCTTATGACACTTCTATGACAATAATTGTGACAAAAGCACGTATCATCATAGATGTGGTGCGCTCCTACTTCTATGACAAAAAATTATGACAGAAAATGGGCTTTTCGTCCTGGACGGGCCGAGGACGCACCTGCATGACATTCTTTGGGCCGTCCATGACAGAAAAAAACGTGGTAGAAGCGAGGCGAGGAAAATATCGGGGAGTTCCCGGTTATGGTGGGTGGTCGGGGCCGAGCGATGCACAAAGGTTTGCGCGTTTCTCTCGCACACGTACGCGCGTGTGTGCGAGGCATTGGGCTCTAACTAAACCCGAGTGAGGCGTTCGCTTACTGAACCTGAGCGATTGCACTAGCTACGTTACTAAACCTGAGCGATCGATCCCTTTGGCTGTTAACTGAACCCGAGCGATTCCTTCGCTACTGCTGCTAACTGAACCCGAGCGATCGATCGATCGCGGCTACTGTTGCTGCTTACTGAAGCCAGTCGAACCTGCTGCCTCTTGAAGAACAGTGAACGTGGGGGTTGGTTGAACGAGTCGAGACGTACGTGGTTGGGGTTCGATGAACAGTTCCTAGTGGGGGTTGGGTGAACAGGACCCCGTGGTAGTAGCTAGGCGGTTGCCGCTGGATGAACATGACCCCGAGTGGAGGCTGCCACAGCCGAGCTGGTTGGGGGTGGATGAACAGGACCCTGTGGAGGGCTGGTTGAATAGTAGCCGGTGGAGGGCTGGATGAACAGTAGCCCGTGGATGAACAATAGCTAGTGGAGGTAGGAGGAAGGCGCGGTGGATGAATAGTGCAGGTGGAGGCTGAAGGAAGTCAACGGTGGGTGAACAGTAGCCCGTGGAGTCCCGTTTTGAGGTACGCCACACCCCTCCCGATGAATAGGACCCCCGTTTCGACCGTAGCGGTCCAACACAAGTCCGTTTCCTCCGTTTTGCAGTACGCCAAACCCCTCCCGATGAACAGGATCCCGTTTCGACCGTAGCCGGTCGAGCAGAAGACTGTTTCTTCCGTTTTGCAGTACGCCAGACCTTCCCAATGAACATGACCCCGTTTCGACCATACGCGCTCTAGCAGAAGGCCGTTTCCCTCCGTTATGCGGTACACCACACCCTGTTTCGGCTGTTCCGTCCAAGCCGGTTGGCTCCCGATGAACACGACGCGTTCCGTTGCCTCTCGATGAACACGACGCTAGCTGTTTCTCCGTTCCTACCCCGCCGGTTGGCTTCCGATGAACACGACGCTGTTGCTGCCGTCCGTTGCCTCTCCATGTACACGTGCCTTGGCCGTACATATACGCGAGTAGGCGTTCGAGACCGCGCCCGTATGTACGTACGTGGTCATATTTTTTGGCATCTGGCTGTACATACATGTACACGGTTTAGACTCGACTGCGTGAACTGCTACGTCGGGGGCTCTACTACTACATGTGTTGTTGCTTGCTTGGCCACGGTTCATCATTGCAGAGAGACCGATCGACCAGTATGTACGTACATGTTCGTGACAAGAATGCGTATACTTCGACCGGGTGGGTCCCAGCTGTCAGGGAGGATAAGGACGCACTTCCTTCTGTGCGAAGATATAGATGGTGGGTCTGAGCTGTCAGGGGGAGGATTAATTTTTTTTGCGTGCGTAATAAGGAGGCACTTCCTTGCGTGCGAAGATGTAGCTGGTGAGTCCATCTATCAGTCTCACCGCATACACTACTCTTCCGATGGCTGTCGTTCGTTCACCACGTTAACCACGCCGCGCAGACAACACCCAGGCTGTGGACGATGGCGAGGACTAGGAAGGGAACGATGCTGAGCCAGGGAAGACGAGGCAGGTGGATGCCCACGCGGAGGGGAGTACGAGGGTTCACTGGTTCGGTTGCGGTGTAAGGCTACCATCGCCGGAGAATAATAGGGGGTGTGGGTGAGTAGAGGGAAGGCCAGGGCAGTGGTAGTATGGTCGGGCGGTGAGGCCTGCGTGGCAGCACAGCCGGCCACGGGAGGTAGGAGCAGGCGGTACGGCGGGCGAAGGTTTGGGCGGCTGGAGCAAGAAGACCAGAGGTTGAATACACAACTCGGTCGTTGGATTAACATCCAACGGTCACTGCAGCTAGAATCGTTTATTGACTAAGTTGACAAAGCCCTGCGTACGCGTTAACTTAGTAGGCCTACAAGTCAGCGTCCAAATCTGGTGGGTCCCAGCTAGCAGGGGAGAATCATTTTTTTGCGCGTAATAAGGTGGCACTTCCTTGCGTGCGAAGATGTTTTCTGGTTTTTTATTTCTTCTTTTTTGAGTTAGAATAAAAATAAAACAATTTAGCATATTCGGTACAATCTATATTTTCACGAAATGGGTCATAATAAAGCTGGTGGGTCCCAGCTGTTGTTGGGGAACGTAGTAATTTCAAAAAAAATCTATGCACACGCAAGATCATGGTGATGCATAGCAACGAGAGGGGAGAGTGTTGTCCACGTACCCTCGTAGACCGAAAGCGGAAGCGTTAGCACAACGCGGTTGATGTAGTCGTACGTCTTCACGATCCGACCGATCCAAGTACCGAACGTACGGCACCTCCGAGTTCAGCACACGTTCAGCTCGATGACGTCCCTCGAACTCCGGTCCAGCTGAGCTTTGAGGTAGAGTTCCGTCAGCATGACGGTGTGGTGACGATGATGATGTTCTACCGATGCAGGGCTTCGCCTAAGCACCGCTACGATATTATCGAGGTGGATTATGGTGGAGGGGGCACCGCACACGGCTAAGAGATCAATAGATCAATTGTTGTGTCTTTGGGGTGCCCCCTGCCCCCGTATATAAAGGAGCAAGGGGGGAGGCGGCCGGCCTAGGAGGAGGGCGCGCCAAGGGGGGAGTCCTACTCCCACCGGGAGTAGGACTCCTCCTTTCCTTGTTGGAGTAGGAGAAGGGAAGGGAGAAGGAGAAGGAAGGAAGGGGGCGCCCCCTCCCTAGTCCAATTCGGACTAGTCCATGGGGAGGGGTGCGGCCACCCTTTGGGGCCTTTCTCTCCTTTCCCGTATGGCCCATTAAGGCCCAATACGAATTCCCGTAACTCTCCGGTACTCCGAAAAATACCCGAATCACTCGGAACCTTTCCGATGTCCGAATATAGTCGTCCAATATATCGATCTTTACGTCTCGACCATTTCGAGACTCCTCGTCATGTCCCTGATCTCATCCGGGACTCCGAACTACCTTCGGTACATCAAAACACATGAACTCATAATATAACCGTCATCTAACTTTAAGCGTGCGGACCCTATGGGTTCGAGAACTATGTAGACTACCTTATGTAATAAGGTGGCACTTCCTTGTGTGCGAAGATGTTTTCTGGTTTTTTATTTCTTCTTTTTTGAGTTAGAATAAAAATAAAATAATTTAGCATATTCGGTACAATCTATATTTTCACGAAATGGGTCATAATAAAGCTGGTGGGTCCCAGCTGTTGTTGGGGAACGTAGTAATTTCAAAAAAAATCTATGCACACGCAAGATCATGGTGATGCATAGCAACGAGAGGGGAGAGTGTTGTCCACGTACCCTCGTAGACCGAAAGCGGAAGCGTTAGCACAACGCGGTTGATGTAGTCGTACGTCTTCATGATCCGACCGATCCAAGTACCGAACGTACGGCACCTCCGAGTTTAGCACACGTTCAGCTCGATGACGTCCCTCGAACTCCGATCCAGCTGAGCTTTGAGGTAGAGTTCCGTCAGCATGACGGTGTAGTGACGATGATGATGTTCTACCAATGCAGGGCTTCGCCTAAGCACCGCTACGATATTATCGAGGTGGATTATGGTGGAGGGGGCACCGCACACGGCTAAGAGATCAATAGATCAATTGTTGTGTCTTTGGGGTGCCCCCTGCCCCCGTATATAAAGGAGCAAGGGGGGAGGCGGCCGGCCTAGGAGGAGGGCGCGCCAAGGGGGGAGTCCTACTCCCACCGGGAGTAGGACTCCTCCTTTCCTTGTTGGAGTAGGAGAAGGGAAGGGAGAAGGAGAAGGAAGGAAGGGGGCGCCCCCTCCCTAGTCCAATTCGGACTAGTCCATGGGGAGGGGTGCGGCCACCCTTTGGGGCCTTTATCTCCTTTCCCGTATGGCCCATTAAGGCCCAATACGAATTCCCGTAACTCTCCGGTACTCCAAAAAATACCCGAATCACTCGGAACCTTTCCGATGTCCGAATATAGTCGTCCAATATATCGATCTTTACGTCTCGACCATTTCAAGACTCCTCGTCATGTCCCTGATCTCATCCGGGACTCCGAACTACCTTCGGTACATCAAAACACATAAACTCATAATATAACCGTCATCTAACTTTAAGCGTGCGGACCCTATGGGTTCGAGAACTATGTAGACATGACCGAGACACATCTCCGGTCAATAACCAATAGCAGAACCTGGATGCTCATATTGTCTCCAACATATTCTACGAAGATCTTTATCGGTCAAACCGCATAACAACATACGTTGTTCCCTTTGTCATCGGTATGTTACTTGCCCGAGATTCGATCGTCGGTATGTCAATACCTAGTTCAATATCGTTACCGGCAAGTCTCTTTACTCGTTCCGTAATACATCATCCCGCAACTAACTCATTAGTTGCAATGCTTGCAAGGCTTTAAGTGATGTGCATTACCAAGTGGGCCTAGAGATACCTCTCCGACAATCAGAGTGACAAATCCTAATCTCGAAATACGCCAACCCAACAAGTACCTTCGGAGACACCTGTAGAGCACCTTTATAATCACCCATTTACGTTATGACGTTTGGTAGCACACAAAGTGTTCCTCCGGTAAACGGGAGTTGCATAATCTCATAGTCATAGGAACATGTATAAGGGAAGAAAGCAATAGCAACATACTAAACAATCGTGTGCTAAGCTAATGGAATGGGTCAAGTCAATCACATCATTCTCCTAATGATGTGATCTCGTTAATCAAATGGCAACTCATGTCAATGCCTAAGAAACATAACCCTCTTTGATCAACGAGCTAGTCAAGTAGAGGCATACTAGTGACACTCTGTTTGTCTATGTATTCACACATGTATCATGTTTCCGGTTAATTCAATTCTAGCATGAATAATAAACATTTATCATGATATAAGGAAATAAATAATAACTTTATTATTGCCTCTAGGGCATATTTCCTTCAGTCTCCCACTTGCACTAGAGTCAATAATCTAGATCACATCGCTATGTGATTTAACATCAATAGTTCACATCACCATGTGATTAACACCCATAGTTCACATCGTCATGTGACCAACACCCAAAGGGTTTACTAGAGTCAATAATCTAGTTCACATCGCTATGTGATTAACACCCAAAGAGTACTAAGGTGTGATCATGTTTTGCTTGTGAGATAATTTTAGTCAACGGGTCTGTCACATTCAAATCCGTAAGTATTTTGCAAATTTCTATGTCTACAATGCTCTGCACGGAGCTACTCTATCTAATTGCTCCCACTTTCAATATGTATCTAGACCGAGACTTAGAGTCATCTAGATTAGTGTAAAAACTTGCATCGACGTAACCCTTTACGACGAACCTTTTGTCACTTCCATAATCGAGAAACATATCCTTATTCCACTAAGGATAATTTTGACCACTGTCCAGTGATCTACTCCTAGATCACTATTGTACTCCCTTGCCAAAATCAGTGTAGGGTATACAATAGATCTGGTACACAGCATGGCATACTTTATAGAACCTATGGCCAAGGCATAGGGAATGACTTTCATTCTCTTTCTATCTTCTGCCGTGGTCGGACTTTGAGTCTTACTCAATTTCACACCTTGTAACACAGGCAAGAACTCTTTCTTTGACTGTTCCATTTTGAACTACTTCAAAATCTTGTCAAGGTATGTACCCATTGAAAAACTTATCAAGCGTCTTGATCTATCTCTATAGATCTTGATGCTCAATATGTAAGCAGCTTCACCGAGGTCTTTCTTTAAAAAACTCCTTTCAAACACTCCTTTATGCTTTGTAGATAGTAACACTACTATCAGCGTCCGTCTTCCTCTTGAAGATCCATTTATTTTCTATGGCTTGCCGATCATCGGGCAAGTCAACCAAAGTCCACACTTTGTTCTCATACATGGATCCCATCTCAAATTTCATGGCCTCAAGCCATTTTGCGGAATCTGGGCTCACCATCGCTTCCTCATAGTTCGTAGGTTCGTCATGGTCAAGTAACATGACCTCCAGAACAGGATTACCGTACCACTCTGGTGCGGATCTCACTCTGGTTGATCTACGAGGTTCGGTAGTAACTTGATCCGAAGCTTCATGATCATCATCATTAACTTCCTCACTAATTGGTGTAAGCATCACTGGAACTGATTTCAGTGATGAACTACTTTCCAATTCGGGAGAAGGTACAGTTACCTCATCAAGTTCTACTTTCCTCCCACTCACTTCTTTCGAGAGAAACTCCTTCTCTAGAAAGGATCCATTCTTTAGCAACGAATGTCTTGCCTTCGGATCTGTGATAGAAGGTGTACCCAACTGTCTCCTTTGGGTATCCTATGAAGACACATTTCTCCGATTTTGGGTTTGAGCTTATCAGGATGAAACTTTTTCACATAAGCATCGCAACCCCAAATTTTAAGAAACGACAACTTTGGTTTCTTGCCAAACCACAGTTCATACGGTGTCGTCTCAAACGGATTTAGATGGTGCCCTTTTTTTACGTGAATGCAGTTGTCTCTAATGCATAATCCCAAAACGATAGTGGTAAATCGGTAAGAGACATCATAGATTGCACCATTATCTAATAAAGTATGGTTACAATGTTCGGACACACCATTACGCTGTGGTGTTCCAGGTGGCGCGAGTTGCGAAACTATTCCGCATTGTTTCAAATGAGGACCAAACTCGTAACTCAAATATTCTCCTCCACGATCAGATCGTAGAAACTTTATTTTCTTGTCATGATGATTTTCCACTTCACTCTGAAATTCTTTGAACTTTTCAAATGTTTCAGACTTATGTTTCATCAAGTAGATATACCCATATCTGCTCAAATCATCTGTGAAGGTCAGAAAATAACGATACCTGCCGCGAGCCTCAACACTCATCAGATCGCATACATCAGTATGTATTATTTCCAATAAGTCAGTTGCTCGCTCCATTGTTCTGGAGAATGGAGTCTTAGTCATCTTGCCCATAAGGCATGGTTCGCAAGCATCAAGTGATTCATAATCAAGTGATTCCGAAAGCCCATCAGCATGGAGTTTCTTCATGCGCTTTACACCAATATGACCTAAACGGCAGTGCCACAAATAAGTTGCACTATCATTATTAACTTTGCATCTTTTGGCTTCAATATTATGAATATGTGTATCACTATGATCGAGATCCAACAAACCATTTTCATTGGGTGTGTAACCATATAAGGTTTTATTCATGTAAACATAATAACAATTATTCTCAAACTTAAATGAATAACCGTATTGCAATAAACATGATCAAATCATATTCATGCTCAACGCAAACACCAAATAACACTTATTTAGGTTCAACACTAATCCCGAAAGTATAGGGAGTGTGCGATGATGATCATATCAATCTTGGAACCACTTCCAATACACATCGTCACTTCATCCTTAACTAGTTTCTGTTCATTATGCAACTCCCGTTTCGAGTTACTACTCTTTAGCAACTGAACCAGTATCAAATACCAAGGGGTTGCTACGAACACTAGTAAAATACACATCAATAATTTGTATATCAAATATACCTTTGTTCACTTTGCCATCCTTCTTATCCACCAAATACTTGGGGCAGTTCCGCTTCCAGTGACCAGTCCCTTTGCAGTAGAAGCACTTAGTCTCAGGCTTAGGTCCAGACTTGGGCTTCTTCACTTGAGCAGCAACTTGCTTGCCATTCTTCTTGAAGTTCCCCTTCTTCCCTTTGCCCTTTTCTTGAAACTAGTGGTCTCGTCAACCATCAACACTCGATGTTTTTCTTGATTTCTACCTTCACCGATTTTAGCATCGCGAAGAGCTCAAGAATTACTTTCGTCATCCCTTGCATACTATAGTTCATCACGAAGTTCTACTAACTTGGTGATGGTGACTAGAGAATTCTGTCAATCACTATTTTATCTGGAAGATTAACTCCCACTTGATTCAAGCGATTGTAGTACCCAGACAATCTGAGCACATGCTCACTGCTTGAGCTATTCTCCTCCATCTTTTAGCTATAGAACTTGTCGGAGACTTCATATCTCTCAACTCGGATATTTGCTTGAAATATTAACTGCAACTCCTGGAACATCTCATATGATCCATGACGTTCAAAACATCTTTGAAGTCCCGATTCTAAGCCGTTAAGCATGGTGCACTAAACTATCAAGTAGTCATCATATTGAGCTAGCCAAACGTTCATAACGTCTGCATCTGCTCCTGCAATAGGTCTGTCACCTAGCGGTGCATCAAGGACATAATTCTTCTGTGCAGCAATGAGGATAATCCTCAGATCACGGATCCAATCCGCATCATTGCTACTAACATCTTTCAACATAATTTTTCTCTAGGAATATATCAAAATAAACATAGGGAAGCAACAACGCGAGCTATTGATCTACAACATAATTTGCAAAATACTATCAGGACTAAGTTCATGATAAATTTAAGTTCAATTAATCATATTACTTAAGAACTCCCACTTAGATAGACATCCCTCTAATCTTCTAAGTGATCACGTGATCCATATCAACTAAACCATGTCCGATCATCACGTGAGATGGAGTAGTTTCAACGGTGAACATCACTATGTTGATCATATCTACTATATGATTCACGCTCGACCTTTCGGTCTCCGTGTTCCGAGGCTATATCTGTTATATGCTAGGCTCGTCAAGCTTAACCTGAGTATTCCGCGTGTGCAACTGTTTTGCACCCGTTGTATTTGAACGTAGAGCCTATCACACCCGATCATCACGTGGTGTCTCAGCACGAAGAACTTCCGCAACGATGCATACTGAGGGAGAACACTTATACTTTGATAATTTAGTGAGGGATCATCTTATGATGCTACCGTCAATCAAAGCAAGATAAGATGCATAAAAGATAAACATCACATGCAATCAATATAAGTGATATGATATGGCCATCATCATCTTGTGCTTGTGATCTCCATCTCCGAAGAACCGTCATGATCACCATCGTCACCGGCGCGACACCTTGATCTCCATCGTAGCATCGTTGTCGTCTCGCCAATCTTATGCTTCTACGACTATGTGACGCCCCCGATTTGACCGTACACTAATCATGCACGCAAATGTGTACGATCAAGATCAGGGACTCACGGGAAGATATCACAACACAACTCTAAAACATAAATAAGCCATACAAGCATCATAATACAAGCCAGGGGCCTCGAGGGCTCGAATACAAGTGCTCGATCATAGACGAGTCAGCGGAAGCAAAAATATCTGAGTATAGACATAAGTTAAACAAGTTTGCCTTAAGAAGGCTAGCACAAAAGTAGCAACGATCGAAAAGGCAAAGCCTCCTGCCTGGGTCCTCCTAACTACTCCTCGAAGCCGAACTCCATGTAGAATCATCCTCGGGATCTCTAGCTCCTGGACTCCAGCATCTGGTTGCGACAATCAGGTATAGAAAGGGGAAAAGAGGGAGAAAAGCAACCGTGAGTACTCATCCAAAGTACTCGCAAGCAAGGAGCTACACTACATATGCATGTGTATATGTGTAAAGGGGCATATCAGTGGACTGAACTGCAGAATGCCAGAATAAGAGGGGGATAGCTAGTCCTGTCGAAGACTACGCTTCTGGCCATCTCCATCTTGCAGCATATAGAAGAGGGTAGATTGAAGTCCTCCAAGTAGCATCGCATAGCATAATCCTACCCGGCGATCCCCTCCTCGTCGCCCTGTTAGAGAGCGATCACCGGGTTGTATCTGGCACTTAGAAGGGTGTATTTTATTCAGTATCCAGTTCTAGTTGTCATAAGGTCAAGGTACAACTCCGGGTCGTCCTTTTACCGAGGGACACGGCTATTCGAATAGATAAACTTCCCTGCAGGGGTGCACCACATAACCCAACACGCTCGATCCCATTTGGCCGGACACACTTTTCTGGGTCATGCCCGGCCTCGTAAGATCAACACGTCGCAGCCCCACCTAGGCTCAACAGAGAGGTCAGCACGCCGGTCTAAACCTATGCGCGCAGGGGTCTGGGCCCATCGCCCTATGCACACCTGCACGTTGCGTACGCGGCCGGAAGCAGACCTAGCCCCCTTAATACAAGCGCGAGCTTACGGTCCAATGCGGCGCGCGCCACTCAGTCGCTGACGTCAAAAGAGCTTCGGCTGATACCACGACGTCGGGATACCCATAACTACTCCCGCGTAGATGGTTAGTGCGTATAGACCAAATGGCCAGACTCAGATCAAATACCAAGATCTCGTTAAACGTGTTAAGTATCCGCGAACGCCGACCAGGGCCAGGCCCACCTCTCACCTAGGCGGTCTCAACCTGCCCTGTCGCTCCGCCATAAAGTAACAGTCGGGGGCCGTCAGGAACCCAGGCCCACCTCTACCGGGGTGGAGCCACCTGTCCTTTCAGCCCCCTCATCAGAATCACTTGCGGGTACTCCTCGAGCCGACCCGACTTTAGTCACCACATGTGTCATGTATATAATGTATATAGTATAAACCCGTGATCACCTCCCGAAGTGATCACGGCCCAGTAGTATAGCATGGCAGACGGACAAGAGTGTAGGGCCACTGATGGAACACTAGCATCCTATACTAAGCATGTAGGATTTCAGGTAAAGGTAACAACTGTAGCGTCAATGACAGGCTATGCATCAGGATAGGATTAACGGAAAGCAGTAACATGCTACACTACTCTAATGCAAGCAGTATAGAGAAGAATAGGCGATATCTGGTGATCAAGGGGGGGGGGCTTGCCTGGTTGCTCAGACAAGAAGGAGGGGTCATCGGTGACGTAGTCGACCACAGGGGCATCAACATCGTCACGGGGTCTACCGAAGAGAAGAGGGGGAGAAACAGTAAATACATAGCAAGCAAGTGCATAACAGGACAACAGGCAGAGCTAGACGTGTTCTAACGCGGTATGAGGTGATACCGGTGAAGGGGGGAGACATCCGGGAAAGTATCCCCGGTGTTTCTCGTTTTCGGACAGACGGACCGGAGGGGGAAAGTTGCGAGTTCGATAGGTTAGGAAGGTGTGGTGGACGAACGGACTGCGTATCCGGATTCGTCTCGTCGTTCTGAGCAACTTTCATGTACAAAGTTTTTTCATCCGAGCTACGGATTATTTTATATTAATTTATAAAGATTTAAATTATTTCTAGAATTAATAGAATTAATTCAATTAGAAAATTAATTATGACGTCAGCATGAGGTCAGCATGATGTCATCAGTCAACCCCAAAGTCAACACACGCGTGGGTCCCGTTCGTCATAGTCTCAGGTTAACTAAATAGTAGCTAGTTTATATTAATTGAATAATTAGTTTTAATTATTTAATTAAACAGATTAATTAAGTTAATTAACTAAATTTTATTATTATTATTGTTATAACTTTATTTTATTTTTTATTTTATTTTTATTTTATTATTATCTTTTTTTTAAATCATTTTTTTGTTCCCAGGGGCGTGGGCCCCGTTTGTCATTGGCTCCTACCTTTTAACAGGGTCTTGTTTTAATTTAATTTATCCTAATTAGTAGGTGGGGCCCTGCTGTTAGTGTCTATTAGAGGTTAGCTAGTTTGGCTAATTAGATTAGTTCCTAATCTAATCTGCTGGGGCCCGCGTGTCGGTGGCACGTGCTGCTCACGCACGAGCACACCCAGAGGCGGGGCGCCGGCGGTTGGCGAACGTGGCCTACGGCCACGGTGGAACGGCTCCGGTGAACCACGACGGAGGGGCTCCGGGAAGCTACGAGAGCTGCGGCGGCTCGAGCCGTCGCGGGCGGGGCCAGCGGCAGGTAACACGGCCGGGCGGGGCACGGGCGGAGGCGGGGGCCCGACGGGAGCGGCGGCGGTGAGCACGCACAGGGATGGTGCGCGGGTCTGCGGGGACCGAGCGCGGCCACGGCGTTGGGACGGAGGGGGGAAGACGGACGGGGCCCGACGGGGAGCTCACCCCCGTTGAAGAGAAGAGGCGGCGAGGCGCGGGGAGGACCGACGAAGGAGAGGCGGGGACGACGCGGTCCGACGAGGGAGAGGCCGGGGCAGACGACGGTGAGCTCCGCGCGGCGGTGGCCTCGGGGCCGAGTCCCAGTTCCAGATCGACGGCGGCGCGCGGACGAGCGACGGCCACGGCTCTGGCGGGAGCCGTGCGAGGGAGAGAAGGGGCGCAGAGGAGTCCGGCGTGGGGAGGAGACGAGGAGGCGCCGGCGGTGACGGGGCGTAGGGACGGCGGGGAGAAGTCCGGCGAGGCGGTCCCGGGCGGCGGCGAGCGCTGGGCGTCGGGGTCGACGGGATCGGGGCCGATCCCGATCCAGAGGGGGGGGGAAGGGGATCGTGGGGGTTAGGGTTTCGGGGTGGGAGGGATAAGGAGGCCCGACTGGGCCTGGTGGGCCGGCCGGTGCGGCGGCCAGCTGGGCCGTTCGGTCCAGCTTGGGGGGGGGTTGTTTTATTTCTTTTCTTTTTTTCTGTTTTCTTTTCTTTATCTATTTTTTTTGTTTTGTAAAATTTATCACCAGCACCTAACTTAGTATTTGTAAATATACTACTGCCACAATAACTTGGGCACCTAGCTAAAATAATTTAGTATTTTGTAAAATATAATAGGGGTATAATTAATTGTTTATGCTGTTGTTTTAATCACTTTGGGGTATTTAATTATTTTACAAAGATGTTATTTCTCCACCAATAATATCCATGATTTATTTGTCACATTGAGAACATTTTAGTTTTGACTTTTGAAAACTTTAGTTGTTTGACTTGAATTTGAATTTGAATTTTGAATCGTTTTTTGAACTAACCCGAGGTTAACTAAGTGATCATGGTGACGTGGCATCGTTAGCAGAGTTTTACTGTAACTTGATTATCCGGGCGTCACAGACTATCGCTACGACTTAGTGATAAAGTAAAGCATTACAGGGCGATTGCATTGCATACAATAAAGCGACAACCATATGGCTCCTGCCAGTTGCCGATAACTCGGTTACAAAACATGATCATCTCATACAATAAATTAAGCATCATGCTTTGACCATATCACATCACAACATGCCCTGCAAAAACAAGTTAGACGTCCTCTACTTTGTTGTTGCAAGTTTTACGTGGCTGCTACGGGCTTAGCAAGAACCGTTCATACTTACGCATCAAAACCACAACGATAGTTTGTCAAGTTGGTGCTGTTTTAACCTTCGCAAGGACCGGGCGTAGCCACACTCGGTTCAACTAAAGTTGGAAAAACTGACACCCGACAGCCACCTATGTGCAAAGCACGTCGGTAGAACCAGTCTCGCGTAAGCGTACGCGTAATGTCGGTCCGGGCCGCTTCATCCAACAATACCGCCGAACCAAAGTATGACATGCTGCTAAGCAGTATGACTTATATCGCCCACAACTCACTCGTGTTCTACTCGTGCATATGACATCTATGCATAAAACCAGGCTCGGATGCCACTGTTGGGGAACGTAGTAATTTCAAAAAAATTCTACGCACACACAAGATCATGGTGATGCATAGCAACGAGAGGGGAGAGTGTTGTCCACGTACCCTCGTAGACCGAAAGCGGAAGCGTTAGCACAACGCAGTTGATGTAGTCGTACGTCTTCATGATCCGACCGATCCAAGTACCGAACGTACGGCACCTCTGAGTTCAGCACACGTTCAGCTCGATGACGTCCCTCGAACTCCGATCCAGCCGAGCTTTGAGGGAGAGTTCTGTCAGCACGACGGCGTGGTGACGATGATGATGTTCTACCGACGCAGGGCTTCGCCTAAGCACCGCTACTATATTATGGAGCTGGATTATGGTGGAGGGGGGCACCGCACACGGCTAAGAGATCAATAGATCAATTGTTGTGTCTTTGGGGTGCTCCCTGCCCCCGTATATAAAGGAGAAAGGGGGGAGGCGGCCGACCTAGGAGGAGGGCGCGCCAAGGGGGAGTCCTACTCCCACCGGGAGTAGGACTCCTCCTTTCCTTGTTGGAGTAGGAGAAGGGAAGGGAGAAGGAGAAGGAAGGAAGGGGGCGCCCCCCCTCCCTAGTCCAATTCGGACTAGTCCATGGGGAGGGGTGCGGCCACTCTTTGGGGCCTTTCTCTCCTTTCCCGTATGGCCCATTAAGGCCCAATACGAATTCCCGTAACTCTCCGGTACTCCGAAAAATACCCGAATCACTCGGAACCTTTCCCATGTCCGAATATAGTCGTCCAATATATCGATCTTTACGTCTCGACCATTTCGAGACTCCTCGTCATGTCCCTGATCTCATCCGGGACTCCGAACTACCTTCGGTACATCAAAACACATAAACTCATAATATAACCGTCATCTAACTTTAAGCGTGCGGACCCTACGGGTTCGAGAACTATGTAGACATGACCGAGACACGTCTCTGGTCAATAACCAATAGCGGAACCTGGATGCTCATATTGGCTCCCACATATTCTACGAAGATCTTTATTGGTCAAACCGCATAACAACATACATTGCTCCCTTTGTCATCGGTATGTTACTTGCCCGAGATTCGATCGTCGGTATCTCAATACCTAGTTCAATCTCGTTACCGGCAAGTCTCTTTACTCGTTCCGTAATACATTATCCCGCAAATAACTCATTAGTTGCAATGCTTGCAAGTCTTTAAGTTATGTGCATTACCAAGTGGGGCCCAGAGATACCTCTCCGACTATCGGAGTGACAAATCCTAATCTCAAAATACGCCAACCCAACAAGTACCTTCGGAGACACCTATAGAGCACCTTTATAATCACCCATTTACGTTGTGACGTTTGGTAGCACACAAAGTGTTCCTCCGGTAAAGGGGAGTTGCATAATCTCATAGTCATAGGAACATGTATAAGTCATGAAGAAAGCAATAGCAACATACTAAACGATCGTGTGCTAAGCTAACGGAATGGGTCAAGTCAATCACATCATTCTCCTAATGATGTGATCTCCTTAATCAAATGACAACTCATGTCAATGGCTAAGAAACATAACCATCTTTGATCAACGAGTTAGTCAAGTAGAGGCATACTAGGGACACTCTGTTTGTCTATGTATTCACACATGTATCATGTTTCCGGTTAATACAATTCTAGCATGAATAATAAACATTTATCATGATATAAGGAAATAAATAATAACTTTATTATTGCCTCTAGGGCATATTTCCTTCAGCTGTCAGGAGAGGAAACTTTTTATTTCGGCATAATAAAGGAAGCACTTCCTTGCAAGCGAAGATGTAGCCGGTGTGTCAAACCTGTCAGGGGGAGAACTCATTTGTTTTCGCATAATAAGGGGGCACTTGCTGCGTGCGGCCATGGGCCATGTGGGTCCCTACCGTCAGCCACTCCACGTACATGCTTCTTCTGATGGCTGTCGTTTGTTGCTAAAGTTGACCACGCCGCGCCGAGAGAACCAACGCGGTGAACAATGGCGAGTCCTAGGAAGGGAATGACCCAGAGCTAGCAAAGACACAACAGTGGATGCCCACGCGGAGGGGAGTACGAGGGTTCACTGGTTCGGATGCGGTGTGAGGCTGCCATCGCCGGAGAAGAACATGAGGTGTTGGTGAGTAGAGGAATGACATGGACGGCGTTTGGGAGTAGGGTGGGCCGGTGAAGCCTATGCGGCAGCACAGCCGGCCAAGGGAGGCGGTAGCAGGCGGTACTGCTGGCGGTGGTTTGGGCGGCTGAAGCAAGAATATTCGAGATTGAAGAAGCACTACAGCCGTTGGATGGACATCCAACAACCGCTGCTGCTAGAATCAGTGTTGACTATAAGTTGACCAAGCCTTCCGTACGAGTCAACTTAGTAGGCCCACAAGTGAGCATCACATCTGTGGCAGAGAACATATAGCCCATTTGCAATTTGTAATAATGTACAATCCATTTTTTAATTCTAATGGAATTTACTACAGCCCATTTACAGTTTGTTAAAATTACAACCCATTTTCTGGCCAGAACAACGATTAATAATTTCAACCTGAAGGAAATATGCTCTAGAGGCAATAATAAAGTTATTATTTATTTCCTTATATCATGATAAATGTTTATTATTCATGCTATAATTGTATTAACTGGAAACATGATACATGTGTGAATACATAGACAAACAGAGTGTCACTAGTATGCCTCTACTTGACTAGCTCGTTGATCAAAGATGGTTATGTTTCCTAGCCATAGACATGAGTTGTCATTTGATCAACGGGATCACATCATTAGGAGAATGATGTGATTGACTTGACCCATTCCGTTAGCTTAGCACACGATCGTTTAGTATTCTGCTATTGCTTTCTTCATGACTTATACATGTTCCTATGACTATGAGATTATGCAACTCCCAATTACCGGAGGAACATTTTGTGTGCTACCAAATGTCACAACGTAACTGGGTGATTATAAAGGTGCTCTACAGGTGTCTCCAAAGGTACTTGTTGGGTTGGCGTATTTCGAGATTAGGATTTGTCACTCCGATTGTCGGAGAAGTATCTCTGGGCCCACTCGGTAATGCACATCACTTAAGCCTTGCAAGCATTGCAACTAATGAGTTAGTTGTGGGATGATGTATTACGAAATGAGTAAAGAGGCTTGCCAGTAACGAGATTGAACTAGGTATTGAGATACCGACGATCGAATCTCGGGCAAGTAACATATCGATGACAAAGGGAACAACGTATGTTGTTATGCGGTTTGACCGATAAAGATCTTCGTAGAATATGTGGGAGCCAATATGAGCATCCAGGTTCCGCTATTGGTTATTGACCGGAGACATGTCTCAGTCATGTCTACATAGTTCTCGAACCCGTAGGGTCCGCACGCTTAAAGTTTCGATGACAGTTATATTATGAGTTTATATGTTTTGATGTACCGAAGGTAGTTCGGAGTCCCGGATGTGATCACTGACATGACGAGGAGTCTCGAAACGGTCGAGACATGAAGACTGATATATTGGACGACTATATTCGGACACCGGAATGGTTTCGGGGGTTATCAGATATATACCGGAGTACCGGGAGGTTACCGGAACCCCCCGGGGGTTTAATGGACCTACATGGGCCTTAGTGGAGAAGAGGAGAGGCGGCTAGGGGGGGCCCTTTCCTTCCTCTCTCTCTCCTCTTTCCCCCTTCTCCTAATCCAACAAGGAAGGGAGGGAGTCCTACTCCCGGTGGGAGAAGGACTCCTCCTGGCGCGCCCCTCTCCTGGCCGGCCGCCTCTCCCCCCTTGCTCCTTTATATACGGGGGCAGGGGGCACCCCATAGACACAACATTGATCATTGATCTTCTAGCCGTGTGCGGTGCCCCCCTCCACCATAGTCCACCTCGGTAATATCGTAGCGGTGCTTTGGCAAAGCCCTGCGTCGGTAGAACATCATCATCGTCACCACGCCGTCGTGCTGACGAAACTCTCCCTCAACACTCGGCTGGATCGGAGTTCGAGGGACGTCATCAGGCTGAACGTGTGCTGAACTCAGAGGTGCCGTGCGTTCTATACTTGATCGGTCGGATCGTGAAGACGTACGACTACATCAACCGCGTTGTGCTAACGCTTCCGCTTTCGGTCTACGAGGGTATGTGGACACACTCTCCCCTCTCGTTGCTATGCATCACCATGATCTTGTGTGTGCGTAGGAAATTTTTTGAATTTACCACGTTCCCCAACAGTGGCATCCGAGCCAGGTTTTATGCGTAGATATCATATGCACGAGTAGAACACAAGTGAGTTGTGTGCGATATAAGTCATACTGCTTACCAGCATGTCATACTTTGGTTCGACGGTATTGTTGGATGAAGCGGCCCGGACCGACATTACGCGTACGCTTACGCAAGACTGGTTTTACCGCCGTGCTATGCACACAGGCGACTAGCGGGTGTCAGTTTCTCCAACTTTAGTTGAACCGAGTGTGGCTACGCCCGGTCCTTGCGAAGGTTAAAACAGCACCAACTTGACAAACTATCGTTGTGGTTTTGATGCATAGGTAAGAACGGTTCTTGCTCAGCCCGTAGCAGCCACGAAAAATTTGCAACAACAAAGTAGAGGACGTCTAACTTGTTTTTGCAGGGCATGTTGTGATGTGATATGGTCAAAGCATGATGCTAAATTTTATTGTATGAGATGATCATGTTTTGTAACCGAGTTATCGGCAACTGGCAGGAGCCATATGGCTGTCGCTTTATTATATGCAATGCAATCGCCCTGTAATGCTTTACTTTATTACTAAGCAGTAGCAATAGTCGTAGAAGCATAAGATTGGCGAGATGACAACGATGCTACGATGGAGATCAAGGTGTCGCGCCGGTGACGATGGTGATCATGACGGCGCTTCGGAGATGGAGATCACAAGCACAAGAAGATGATGGCCATATCATATCACTTATATTGATTGCATGTGATGTTTATCTTTTATGCATCTTATCTTGCTTTGATTGACAGTAGCATTATAAGATGATCTCTCACTAAATTAAAGCTCATTTCCTTGTTAGGCCTAATGTATCCCTCCTAGGAAAGATTTGCAGCCCAGCGGGGCGGAGAATAACAAGTTGACCTGGGTTGGGTATTCCGCAAAAAAAGTATAACTGGGCTAGCCATTTTCACCTTGAAAAATTAATATCTGAGCTGGATATTTGGTCGACATAAAATAATAGCCTGGGTGATACATCTCCAACGTATCTATAATTTTTGATTGTTCCATGCTATTATATTATCCATCTTGAATGTTTTATATGCATTTATATGATGTTTATATGATTTTTGGGACTAACCTATTAACCTAGAGCCCAGTGCCAGTTTCTGTTTTTTCCTTGTTTTTGAGTTTTACAGAAAAGGAATACCAAACGGAGTCCAATTGACGTGCCAATTTTTGATGATTTTTTATGGACCAAAAGAAGCCTCCAGAGTAAAAGAGTTGGGCCAGAAGAGTCCCGAGCCATCCACGAGGGTGGAGGGCGTGCCCTACCCCCTGGGCTCGCCCCCCTATCTCGTGGATGACTCGGAGACCCCCCTGACGTGAGACCGACGCAAAAAATTCCTATAAATACAGAAACCCCCAGAAAATAACCTAGATCGGGAGTTCTGCCGCCGCAAGCCTCTGTAGCCACAAAAAACCAATCGGGACCCTGTTCCGGCACCCTGCCGGAGGGGGAATCCCTCACCGGTGGCCATCTTCATCATCCCGGCGCTCTCCATGACGAGGAGGGATTAGTTCACCCTCGGGGCTGAGGGTATGTACCAGTAGCTATGTGTTTGATCTCTCTCTCTCTCTCTCTCTCGCTCTCTCGTGTTCTTGATTCGGCACGATCTTGATGTATCGCGAGCTTTGCTATTATAGTTGGATCTTATGATGTTTCCCCCCCTCTACTCTCTTGTAATGGATTGAGTTTTCCCTTTGAAGTTATCTTATCGGATTGAGTCTTTAAGGATTTGAGAACACTTGATGTATGTCTTGCATGTGCTTATCTGTGGTGACAATGGGATATTCACGTGATCCACTTGATGTATGTTTTGGTGATCAACTTGTGGGTTCCGTGACCTTGGGAATCTATGCATAGGGGTTGGCACACATTTTCGTCTTGACTCTCCGGTAGAAACTTTGGGGCACTCTTTGAAGTTCTTTGTGTTGGTTGAATAGATGAATCTGAGATTGTGTGATGCATATCGTATAATCATACCCGCGGATACTTGAGGTGACATTGGAGTATCTAGGTGACATTAGGGTTTTGGTTGATGTGTGTCTTAATGTGTTATTTTAGTACGAACTCTAGGGTTGTTTGCGACACTTATAGGAATAGCCCAATGGATTGATCAGAAAGAATAACTTTGAGGTGGTTTCGTACCCTACAATAATCTCTTCGTTTGTTCTCTGCTATTAGTGACTTTGGAGTGTCTCTTTGTTGCATGTTGAGGGATAGTTATATGATCTAATTATGTTATTATTGTTGAGAGAACTTGCACTAGTGAAAGTATGAACCCTAGGCCTTGTTTCGAAGCATTGCAATACCGTTTACGCTCACTTTTGTTACTAGTTACCTTGCTGTTTTTATATTTTCAGATTACCAAAACCTATATCTACCATCCATATTGCACTTGTATCACCATCTCTTCGCCAAACTAGTGCACCTATACAATTTACCATTGTATTGGGTGTGTTGGGGACACATGAGACTCTTTGCTATTTGGTTGCAGGGTTGTTTGAGAGAGACCATCTTCATCCTACGCCTCCCATGGGTTGATAAACCTTAGGTCATCCGCTTGAGGGAAATTTGCTACTGTCCTACAAACCTCTGCACTTGGAGGCCCAACAACGTCTACAAGAAGAAAGTTGTGTAGTAGACATCAAGCTCTTTTCTGGCGCCGTTGCCGGGGAGGTGAGTGCTTGAAGGTATATCTTTAGATCTTGCAATCGAATCTTTTTGTTTCTTGTTTTATCACTACTTTAGTCTATAAAAGAAAACTACAAAAAAATGGAATTGAGGTTGCCTCATATGCTTCATCTTTTTAATATCTTTCGTGAAAATGATGGAAAGGAAAATTGTGCCCAAGTGCTAGAAGAAGAATGCATTAAAATGTTTGGCACTAAATCTTTGAAGGATGAGCATGATTGCAGTGTTGTTAGTATGAACTCTTTGAATATCCATAGTACTAATGATGATTGCACTAGAAATGATGAAAATGTCTCTTATAAGCATGTCAACTTTTGTGGAGTACATAGAGTTTGCAAGTACACAACAAATAGGGAAGATAGATTGTGCAAGAGGCATAAGTATTTAGAAAGTAAATGGTTGCAAGAAAGGCTAGATGTTGGTGCTGAAAATTTAAATTTTCTTAGCCATCCTTGTGAATTTTGCAATGAACATGGTCATTTAAATATCCAATGCAAATTGTTTCATGATCGAATCGTGTCCAAAAATTGTGATGACTCGATTTACCTTGCGCATCATAATGAACTTAGTTTGCTTCCGGGTTATGAAGAAATGAAACATATAACTAACGATCTTCCAGAATTTGTCCTTGATAAAGTTCTTGATTTTTATCTAGAGGAAATTTATATGTATTGTGCAGTGAATTGCATTGAAAATCCTTATATTGCCAATTACATAAAGACAAGAAAACAAATAGAAGATGAAGAGAATACTAATGAAAGGGAAGAGGTTTCCCAATATCCTCCTATTATTTCTTATGATGAATCAGGTAATGAGGAATAGCCTTCTATTCAACCAATATCATTAATAAGGATCTCCAAAAAGAGGATTAAACCCACACATAATGTGAAGAAGAAAAACAAAAGACAGAGAAGCAAAGGTAAAAAGGTATCCCTCCCAAATGATGTTGTTCCTATTATGGTTATGCCTACTACTCATTGTGATGATAATAGTTGCTATACTATTGGTGCTATCCATACTATTAATGATGAGAGTGATTATGCTTATGATATGAAAAGGCCCAAGCTTGGGGATGCTATGTTTGATGAGAATGACATGTTTGAGAATTTATTTGCTACAATTAATGTTTGTCCCAAGCTTGGGGATGCTATGTTTAATGAAGATGATATTTTTAGTCCCCCAAGTTTTGATGAGAAAATTTATTATGATGGTAGCATGCCTCCTATTTATGATGATTATATTGATGAAAGTGGGTTTGGAAGAGTGTCAACTTTAGGAAGTAATGATCCCACTATTTTGGAGGGTGTTGAATCTTATTGTGATAATTATGAAAGTGGATTTGGAGAGGTCATGACTTTATTTAGAGATGAATCCACTATTTCGGAAGAGGTTCCAATTGATTATGAGAAAAAAGTTGCTATCTATGATGATTATTGTGATGACATGTATGCTATATAAAATAATGATAACCATGAAACTTGTCAGCATGATTTTAATTTTCAATTGGATTATGCCTCACATGATAGTTATTTTGTTGAGTTTGCTCCCACTACTATTCATGAGAAGAAATTTGCTTATGTAGAGAGTAATAAAAATTCTATGCTTGTGCATCATGAAAATAGTGCTTTATGTGATATTTATATTTTTGAATTCATTCATGATTCTACTGAAATTTATTATGATGGAGGAACATATGCTTGTAGGAATTGCAGTAATATCAAGTTTCCTCTCCATGTGTTGAAAATCTTGAAGCTATGCTTGTTTTGCTTTCCTATGCTAGTTGATTCTCGTTCCCATAAGTTTTTTGCTCACAAAATCCCTATGCATAGGAAGTGGGTTAGGCTTAAATGTGCTAGTATATTCTTCATGATGCTCTCTTTATATTTCAAATCTTATCTTTCATGTCAGCATCATTGAAATCATCATGCCTAGCTAAAAAGGCATTAAAGAAAAGCGCTTGTTGGGAGACAGCCCAATATTTACCCTTACTATTTTTGTGTGTTCACATGATTATGCTACTGTAGTAATCATGTTTTATAGATTTTGTTTCAATAAAGTGCCAAGTAAGACCTTTAGGATAGCTTACGGTGATAGTTGTGTTGATCCTGCTGAAAATCAGAAACTTTTGCCCAGTAAATTAGTTTTGATTATTCACAGAAACGTGCTTTTGATCTGATTCTTTTTGCTCTGGATTGGTACACAAATTGGTCAGGTTTTTCTAATTTGGTCGGATTTTTGGAGTTACAAAAGTATTTGAGAGTTACAGATTACTACAGACTGTTCTGTTTTTGACAGATTCTGTTTTCTATGTGTTGTTTGCTTATTTTGATGAATCTATGAGTAGTATCGGAGGGTATGAACCATAGAGAAGTTGGAATACAGTAGATATTAAACCAATATGAATTCAGAATGAGTTCACAACAGTAACTAAGTGGTGATTTATTTTCTTATACTAACGGAGCTTACGAGTTTTCTGTTAAGTTTTGTGTTGTGAAGTTTCCAAGTTTTGGGTAAAGATTCGATGGACTATGGAATAAGGAGTGCCAAGAGCCTAAGCTTGGGGATTCCCAAGGCACCCCAAGGTAATATTCAAGGAAAACCAAGAGCCTAAGCTTGGGGATGCCCCGGATGGCATCCCCTCTTTCATCTTCGTTCATTGGTAACTTTACTTGGAGCTATATTTTTATTCACCACATGATATGTGTTTTGCTTGGAGCGTCTTGTATGATTTGAGTCTTTGATTTTTAGTTTACCACAATCATCCTTGCTGTACACACCTTTTGAGAGAGACACACATGAATCAGAATTTATTAGAATACTCTATGTGCTTCACTTATATCTTTTGAGCTAGATAATTTTGCTCTAGTGCTTCACTTATTTTTTTTAGAGCACGGTGGTGGTTTTATTTTATAGAAATTATTGATCTCTCATGCTTCACTTATATTATTTTGAGAGTCTTTTAGAACAGCATGGTAATTTGCTTTGGCTATAAAATTAGTCCTAATATAATAGGCATTCAAGATGGGTATGATAAAAACTTTCATATAGAGTGCATTAAATACTATGATAAATTTGATACTTGATAATGGTTTTGAGATATAAAGGAGGTAATGTTAGAGTCATGCTACTTGGGTAATTGTGAAATTGAGAAATACTTGTGTTAAAGTTGGCAAGTCCCGTAGCATGCACGTATGGTAAACGTTGTGTGACAAATTTGAAGCATGGGGTGTTCTTTGAGTGCTTTCCTTATGAGTGGAGGTCGGGGACGAGCGATGGTATTTTCCTTCCAATCTATCCCTCTAGGGGCATGCGTAGTAGTACTTTGCTTCTAGGGCTAATAAACTTTTGCAATAAGTATATGAGTTCTTTATGACTAATGTGAGTCCATGGATCATATGCACTCTTACCTTTCCGCAATTTGCTAGCCTCTACGGTACCATGCATTGCCCTTTCTCAACTTGAGAGTTGGTGCAAACTTCGCCGGTGCATCCAAACCCCGTGATACGATACGCTCTATCACACATAAGCCTCCTTATATCTTCCTCAAAACAGCCACCATACCTACCTATTATGGCATTTCCATAGCCATTCCGAGATATATTGCCATGCAACTTTCCACCGTTCTGTTTATTATGACACGCTACATCATTGTCATATTGCTTTGCATGATCATGTAGTTGACATCGTATTTGTGGCAAAGCCACTTTCATAATTTTTTCATACATGCTGCTCTTGATTCATCGCATATCCCGGTACACCGCTGGAGGCGTTCACATGGAGTCATATTTTTGTTCTAGTATCGAGTTGTAACATTGAGTTATGAGTAAATAAAAGTGTGATGATCATCATTATTAGAGCATTGTCCCATGTGAGGAAAGACTATGAAATAAAAAAAGGCCAAAGAAGCCCAAATAAAAAAGAGAGGCCAAAGAAGCCCAAACTAGAACAGAAAAAATGAGAGAAAAAGAGAGAAGGGACAATGTTACTATCCTTTTTCCACACTTGTGCTTCAAAATAGCACCATGATCTTCATGATAGAGAGTTTCTTATTTTGTCACTCTCATATACTAGTGGGAATTTTTCATTATAGAACTTGGCTTGTATATTCCAATGACGGGCTTCCTCAAAATGCCCTAGGTCTTCGAGAGCAAGCAAGTTGGATGCACACCCACTTAGTTTCTTTTGATGAGCTTTCATACACTTATAGCTCTAGTGCATCCGTTGCATGGCAATCCCTACTCCTCGCATTGACATCAATTGATGGGCATCTCCATAGACCTTTTTATATTATTTTTGGGACTAACCTATTAACCGAAAGCCCAGTGCAAATAGCTGTTTTTTTGCCTATTTCAGTGTTTCGCAGAAAAGGAATATCAAACGGAATCCAAACGGAATGAAACCTTCGCAAGGATCGTTTTTGGAACAAACGCAATCCAGGAGACTTGGAGTGGAGGTCAAGAAAGCCACGAGGAGGCCACGAGGCAGGAGGGCGTGCCCCCACCCTCGTGGGCCCCTCGCAGCTCCACCGACCTACTTCCTTCGCCTATATATACTCTTATACCCTGACCTTCGGGGAGAGCCACAAAACACCTTTTCCACCGTCTGTACCCGTGAGATCCCATCTTGGGGCCTTTTCCAGCGATCTTCCGGAGGGGAAATCGATCATGGAGGGCTTCTACATCAACACCATGGCCTCTCCGATGATGCGTGAGTAGTTTACCACAGACCTTCGAGTCCATAGTTATTAGCTAGATGGCTTCTTCTCTCTCTTTGGATCTCAATACAAAGTTCTCCTCGATTCTCTTGGAGATCTATTCGATGTAATTCTTTTTGCGGTGTGTTTGTCGAGATCCGATGAATTGTGGGTTTATGATCAAGATTATCTATGAACAATATTTGATTCTTCTCTGAATTCTTATATGCATGATTTGATATCTTTGCAAGTCCCTTCGAATTATCGGTTTAGTTTGGCCTATTAGATTGATCTTTCTTGCAATAGGAGAAGTGCTTAGCTCTGGGTTCAATCTTGCGGTGTCCTTTCCCAGTGACAACAGGGGCAGCAAGGCACGTATTGTATTGTTGCCATCGAGGATAAAAAGATGGGGTTTATATCGTATTGCTTGAGTTTATTCCTCTACATCATGTCATCTTGCCTAATGCATTACTCTGTTCTTATGAACCTAATACTCTAGATGCATGCTGGATAGCGGTCGATGTGTGGAGTAATAGTAGTAGATGCAGAATCGTTTCGGTCTACTTGTCACGGACGTGATGCCTATATACATGATCATGCCTAGATATTCTCATAACTATGCGCTTTTCTATCAATTGCTCGACAGTAATTTGTTCACCCACCGTAGAATTTGCTATCTTGAGAGAAGCCACTAGTGAAACCTATGGCCCCCGGGTCTATTTTCCATCATATTAATCTCCCGTCAACTAGCTATTTCTGTCGCCATTTATTTTTGCAATCTTTACTTTTCAATCTATACAACAAAAATACCAAAAATATTTATCTTATTATCTTTATCAGATCTCACTTTTGCAAGTGGCCGTGAAGGGATTGACAACCCCTTTATCGCGTTGGTTGCAAGGTTCTTATTTGTTTGTGCAGGTACAAGGCGACTTGCGTGTAGCCTCCTACTGGATTGATACCTTGGTTCTCGAAAACTGAGGGAAATACTTATGCTACTTTGCTGCATCACCCTTTCCTCTTCAAGGGAAAACCAACGCATGCTCAAGAGGTAGCAATGAACTGTTTGCGATGAGCCAAACAAACACAAACGATTCATATAAACAAGATGTGTGTGATACGCAGCAAGCAACCCACTCGAGTGAACTGTTTGCGATGAGAAATTATAACACATACAGTTACTATAGTTAGTTCGTGTGCGATTCTGTTTGTACTAAAAACTTTGAAAAATGCAAACTAGTTGCTTGCAGTGGCTAGGAGTATCGCACACGATGCGTCTGCGAGTACTCGTGTGCGATGATTAGTAAGTTACACATACGTTTCCTTATGGTAACACATGTGTGATAAATAACACGTGGCACCGCATATGGTATTCGGGTTGTGTGTGTGCTCCACTTAGTCTTCCCGCGCTCCAGCGAATGCTTCCCGCGCTCCACATGGGTGAATTGTAAAATCCACGCCTCTTCCCTCATTGGTTTCCCATTACCAGCTAATGGTTTGCTGCATATAACCCAGGCGGCAACGCACCATCACGACACTCTGCGCAGATCTAGTCCTCACCCATCTACCATTAGTTATTCCAAACATGCTAGGAAACGACCCAAAGCTTTGGCGTCGACCCCTACCTGCATTACATCTTCGGCGAGGAGAACGAGCCGGAGTAGGTCGGGGAGCAAGAGCTTCATCGGCCGGTGCAGGCACCATGGCCCATCGGCAGCGATATCGGCGTGACAGTCCTTGGGCGCACAATCGACATATTGTAGAGGAGGTGTGATGAGCAGTTTGCCATCCACCGTGCAAAAGATCCAGAGCTGCTCGGCGGCATGATCGATGACCCACCCAAAGAGCCGCCACCACAAGTGCTCATCGACAGCCTGATGCCCCGCAAGGAATGGGCAGAGGACCTCTGCGATTCAGTCAAGACACAGCCAGCCTGCGGCTTCATCATTGCCCACAGCGGCTGTGTCAACCTCGATCCCGGCGATGTGGTGGTCATGCTTGAGCGCATCCTTGGTGGAGTTGACGTCCCCGACGAAGTAGAACATCACCAACGTGATATCTTGAGGATGCAGGTGGTGGACAAAATTTTCTACCAGGCCAGAGACATGGAAATGGAGCGGTTCCGTGGAGATATCATGCGCGTGATTGCACGTTGTCAAGCTCTTCTGGAAGAGGCCCATCAGCCCCAAGAGCCTCCCATCGCCAGCAGCTCCGTAGGCGGAGGCGGGTCGGGACACTTGGAATGAACGGCCACAAGGGTGCTATGCTGATCATGGAGTCCGAGAAGACCGTCGTCGGAAGGCCGCCAGCTTAGCCTTTTAGCCTATATTTTATTATAATTGTATGCATATGTAGGCCGTGAGTGTTTTGGGCGTCAGAGTGGAGCACGCCGCAGCCGCCTCAATGGCGAGCAAAACGCGTGGATGGATGCGAGCAGAACGCGCCGCGGCCACCTCAACGACGAGTAGAGCGTGCCGCGGCCGCCTCAATGGCGAGAAACCACGTGGTCAACCTTATGGCACCGCGTGGGAGGCGCAACAGTGCATCTATCAGACACAATGGTGATATCTTGACCGTGTGTGATAGTGGGCAGACACGTACACGTACATTCGAGAACGCGGGCCCACATTTTGGGCTTCCGATGCGTGGCATACGTTTGATCCGTAAGAACTGTTTGCGACGAGCCAGGACAACAGAAACGGGCTTTGTAGGCCCAGAACCATCAATAAATTTTGACCTTGTTTCTCGTCACATTGCAGATTACACGCAATAAGTAATTCCAAATCTGTTCACACTGATTAAACCAATATGTGTTCACACTTAGCACCGGGCTATAAAAACTACCCACTCGAAAATTACTTCACAGTTCCTCTCCTCATCACCCACAAAACTGGTCTTTCCTGTCAAGTCATTCCGCCATGACCAGTAGGAGGATTTTCAGGTGGACATATAACCAGGAAACAAAGACCAAGGCCGCGGAAGCACTAGAGAGGTCCCGCTGCCAAGCGGCAGCCGCAACAGAGATGCACCTGCGCGCCGCGGAGCCCTCGAACGAGCTCTCACGGGCACGCGAGGGCTCTCACAAGCGCACTCGCCGTGTCAGCGATCGCGACGAGCTGGCATTGCTGAAGTCCTTGGCCGGCGACGACTACATTCTCGGTGGCCTCTTTAAGGAGCAAGAGCTGGTCGATGGCTTGATGAAGCTTCTCGAGATTAGCAATGCCTCCTTTGAGAAGGCGACCGGCCTCGTCGAGAAACTCATGGGTGACAATGTGAAGCTCCTCAAGGCGCTCACCGAGAAGGAGGAGGAGGCCGCTGGCTGGAAAATGCTGCATGAGCAGAGCAGTGCCTCGGGGATGACGCTGACAGCGGTCGTCGAGGAACTGATGGGTGACTTGAGGAATCTCTGGATCGAGCGCGAGCAGGAGGTGGAGGAATCCGTGGCTACTTTCAAGCAAAGTCATGAGGAATTGAAGAAAGAGCTGGAGAATGTCGTCGCCCGGCGATCCATCGAGGAGTAGAGACAGTAGCGACCTAGATTGTTGTCTGCGATTTCCTTCTTCTCTTTCCCCCGTGTCTTCCGGGCTTTGCTGCATGTGGTATTTTAAATAATCCGGAATATGTAAGACAATTATTATCCGCGCCATTGTAAATTTGTCGTCGTATTATCCATTGCCATTTTATTTGTCGTCGTATTTTCCGTTGCCCTATGTGGCATTTTAAATTTGGGTGTAATACGAGTTGAAAACACAAACAAAGCAAATGCTAACGTTGAGCGGGGCCATGGGATCACAAGCAAACACCCTCCGTCAAGGTGCTTTAATAACCGCGTGTTAAACAGCGACTCGGCTGCCATTAATGGAGAAGTTGTGAGCGAGGCGGGCGACTGGTGGATGGAGGCCAAAGAGCTCGCTTCCCGGTGAGCATGGGCGGCCTTGCTGTTCGCACGTGTCCCGTCGAGCCTGCAAGGTGGATAGGATGCACGCGTCCCGTCAAGCCTACGCGGCGGACTGCTCGCACGCGTCCCGTTCATCCTGCACGGCGGACTTCTCGCGCTCGTCCCGTCTAATCAAATAGCTACACACACGCCACCGAGTATGGTTAAATTTTGGCACAAAATACAAAGATGACCAATGAACGAGGACAGAGGTAGTACTATCCCATAAGAAAAGAGGGACGTGTGGCCGCACTTAAATGGTTACAGGAACACACAGTTCATATAATACAACCGTTTGCGGTATTAACGTGTTAGCTATTTGTTTCAAAAGGACTTCATTGGCTATTAATGTGTGCGCCTTGTCTCAAGCTGGATGATTTTTTTACCACAGCATATATGTGCCATGTCATGAAACCATGCCAAGTTTCATGTTTTTTGGGTGAGTTTTCGATTTACTGGGGTTTGAAAACTGAGATTCTCAATGTTTCAGGATGACGAGAAGTTTGTAATTCATTCCCATTCCTTCAATGAGACCTAAACATGCACCCAATGACACATGTATGATTTTCCACCCATTTTGCTTCACTGGAGCATGTGCTTTTAGTTCAAATTTGAATTATGGACTACATTAAATGCCTAAAAAACTCAATTAATATATAAAATGGCCAAATGAACCCAGGATAGTTTTAAATTTCAGCACGACACTCCTGTTATTCTATGTTGCCTCTAGAAAACAAAGTTATAGGCGAGAAGAGGCAGCGATTATCGTTTCGCCCATAAGAGGGGCATGTTTCCCTACCGGAACCATGAGGGTTGCGAGAAGCTTCGGTTTGTAAGAGGCTTGTAATATAGCATGGCCCAAATTGGACAATTACTTTACCACGACATATATGTGCCTTGTAGTGACACCATACCAAGTTTCATGATTTCCTGGTGAGTTTTGGATTTATAGAGATTTAAAAACTGAGATTCGCAATGTTTGTGGCCGAGCCAGGACGCCGAGACGGTTGAATTCATTCCCATTCCTTCCATGGGACCTAAACATACACCCCAAGGACGCATGTACATTTTTTCTAGCCATTTTGGTGCACTGGAGCATGTATTTGTAGTTTGGATTTGAATTATGGACATTAAATGCCTAGAAAACTCAATTAATGAATAAAAAAGGTCAAACAAACCCTGAATAATTTCGAAGTTCAGTGCGAATCTCTTCCATGTTGCGTGTAGAAGAAAATAGAAGGCTAGAAGAGGGAGCGATTATCATTTCGCCCACAAGGGGACACGTTTTCCTATCGAAACCACGAGGGTTCTTGCGACAGGCTCTGGTTTGTAATAAAGCTTGGCCCAAATTGGACAATGTTTTTACCACGACATATATGTGCCATGATGTGACACCATGCCAACTTTCATGAATTTTTGGTGAGTTTTGGATATATGGGGATTTAAAAACCAAGATTCCAAATGTTTGAGGACGAGCCAGGACGCCGGTATGGTTGTAATTCATTCCCATTCCTGGCATGGGACCTTAACATGCACCCAAGGACACATGTATAATTTTTCTAGCCATTTTGGTGAACTGGAGCATGCATTTGTAGTTCAGATTTGAATTATGGACATTAAATGCCTAGGAAACTCAATTAGTGTATAAAAAGGCCAAACGAACCCTGAATAAGTTTAAATTTCAGCACGGATATCCTATCGTTCCATGTTGCCAGTAGAAGAAAATACAAGGCAAAAAGAGGCAGTGATTATCGTTTCGCCCACAAGGGTGACACGTTTCCCTATCGGAACCACGAGGCTTCTTTGAGAGAAGCTCCAGTTTGTAAGAGGCGTGTAATAAAACTTTCGCCAAAATGGACAAAAAAATCCTCGACATATATTTGCCATGTCGTGACACCATGCCAAGTTTCACGATTTTCGGGTGGGTTTTGGATTTATAGGGAATTAAAAACCGAGATTCTTCTCACGAAATGTTTTCAAATAGCACACGGTTCACTCACGAAAGCTGTGTGCCTACCAAACTGTGGCCGATGCCCCCCCTGCTGAGTGCCTGATCTGAGTCGTGCGTTCTGATTGGCCAGAACCCAAACCCCACAGATCGTACGTTTGCACCGTTGTATGCTCCCAGATCGAACGGCAATCCTCATCCCTTTCGACGGCACATGCAGTATATGGGTAAGCACAGTGCGCATGCGTCGTGCTGGCTCATGCTTCCTTCTCTACTAAGTTTCCTATATTAATGTTGTTATATATCCAAACACGCTACCGTTTCCCGCCACTCCTCTCATCGGTCTCCCGCCTCTTCTCCCATCGTTTTCCCGCTCCCAGTGTTAGTGCTCATTGAAGGCTAGGCGGCGACACACCGGCCATGTAAAATATCGCACATAGTTTCTAAAAGCACAAATGTGTGTGATAGGAGGGAGTAGGTCCCATAGGATGACCAGCGTGAAATGCCTTAAAGGCAAGGAGGCAATTCCTATCAGCTAGGGGCCGCTTCCCATCCGCTAGCCTAGTCAAATAGAACACATAAGTTAAGCATGCTCGGGCTGGAGTAGTCTAAGGATGGGTCACCCGGTGGGAAGTTGCATATCTCAAGCTTCACTTAAACGCTATGACACGGTCATTATAGAGATAAATGTCTCTATAGTGACCTATCATGGCGATCATATAAACCTTGGGATCCTTGTTTTGCTAATTTGTAGACTATGTTTTTATTGGCTAATTTTTGTTGTAAAAAATCAAAGAATGATCGACTCTATAGTGACATGTCATGGCGATTATATAAACCTTGGGATCCTTGTTTTTCTAATTTGTAGACTATGTTTTTATTGGTTATTTTTTGTTCTAAAAAATCAAAGAATGATCGACATCTGTAGGCCCACACAAATTATCCCTTTGACTCAACGCACGAGAAGGGTTTACTCTTTCCTCCGTGTGCTATGTTAGAGCAAATCAAGCTTCAACATATGTGTTGGACGACACCCGGCCCCTACCCTCCCCCATGTGCCTTGAAGTTGCGTTCCCGACATCGTATGTCTTTAAGCTGGCCACGGGGGGGGGGGTACAATGTTCAGTTTGTAATGTTACTGATGTAGCTGGTGCCCCATCGAACTTGTGCTTTCGGGATTTGAACAAATCACACACCAGACCCATACATTTTTTTCAAGTCGCATGCAGGGTATATGGGTCCGGGTGTTCTGATCGAGCATGTCTCCCTTGCGCGGTTTATAGACGCTGCACATATCTATGGGCTCCCCGAGGTATATATGTTATCCTCGACTGATAACGAGGGGGTCCCACACAATCTATCCCTTTGACCCAACATACGAGAAGGGTTTGACCATGATGGTTTCCTATTGCTGTGTGTGCCATGTTAGACCAAATAAAGTTTGAGCACATGCGTTGGACGACACCCCCCCGCTGCTGCCTCGAAGTTGGGAAACCGACATTGTACATATTGAACCAGGCTTGGGGTCGGGCACGGTGTTCAGTTTGTAATATAGTTGGTGGCCCATCAAAGTTGTGCATTCGGGATTTAAACACATCACACACCACTGTACCCATACATATATTCGGGCCGCATGCAATGTATACGGGGTCTTCTGATCGACCACGTCTCCCTTGCGTGGTTTTTTGTGACGACACACATATCTGTGGGCTCCCTGAGTGTATATATATCATCCCCTTGACCGATAACGAGGGGTATGTGTTGGCCATGAATGGATTCCTCCTAGTTCGTGTTAGGGCCAGTCACCGTCACATGTCGTTCAACCAAAGCTCGAGCTCATGCATTGTCAGGATTCCCTCCCACATGCTCGGATTGCTGGGTTTGACCTACACCGTACCCTGCGTATCTTGTCCTTAACTACCTGGCCTTCATGGTTGTTGTCTGTATCGAGAGGCGGGCACCACATCTAAATTGTACATTATTCTATATTTAAAACACACAACACCCCTTCCAACGTACATCATTTTGGGCCGCATGCAAGAGGTGCTAGTTTTGTGGTCCCTCTCGTGCGATTTTTTACGATGGTTCAATCTATTGGCCCAAGCGGTTTATCGACAACAACAGTTGTCGTTTGACCAAATGATAGATTCACTGGTCCGTCTTATGGTAGGTCACGGTGACATGCATGTATGACCAAAGTATCATTACGTGCATCCGCCCCGCTTACACGAAGTGGGAAGTGGGTCAAGCACCCTAGCTAGCTATGACATTATGTCATTTTAGATATATCCAAGGGTGCTTTCGGGTTTGCGAGGCTGGTGCCACCAAAGTTGTGCATTGTGTATTTAAAGTTTTAAACATCACACCCTATATTCCTACATATATCTGGCCACTTCCAGGTGGTTCTTGACTTCTGGCCCCTCTCATCGATCTTCGATGATGCGCCCAACCATGGGCCCGCACGGTCAAAGTTGTGCATTGGAATTTTGAACATCACAGACCACCCTTTTCACTCATATATATTTCGGCCACATGCTGGTGTGGCTGTCTTCTGACCCTCTCTAACGTTTTTTGCTGCATCCGATGACGCTCAACGGACACGGGTATAATGTCCTAACCGTGTGCGATGCAAGTGCGCTGTGAATCACCACGACTGCACAAGCACGAGCAAATGTGGAGGTACTGGCTCAACCGTGTGTGATGCAAGTGCGCTGTAAAATCACCACGACTGCGCAAGCGCGAGCAAAGGTGGAGGTACTGGCTTAACCGTGTGCGATGCAAGTGCGCTGTAAAATCACCACCTGCGCAAGCTAAAGGCGGGTAGTTTATTTAGATTGAATTCCACGTTCGCGTTTGAAAATTAGGACGAACCGTGTGTGATAGACCAGCTAGCTAGAAATCTAAAAACAAACTACCCGCCTTGAGCGTTGCAAAAATCGGCGGTTCCGCCACTTTTCCTTATTATCATACACGCATATTCTTATTGGACCGCGCGCGATCTTGGGTACTCCCGCCCCGCATCAATTCCTTTACCCAAATTTTAGTAGCCGTCGTACTTCAACCATCGCCCACACTCCTCTAGCACCGACCTTATAGTAAAATTGCAGTAGCCGAGGCATTTGAACCGTCGCCCTCCCTCGTCAACCACCATCTCCACCCACCATTATTAAAAAATTAGTATCCGCGACGTATCCTCAAACACCACCTCCCCTCCACAGTCCCCCACCCGGCTGAGGGAATCCTGGACTAAGGGGTCCTCGGGCATCCGACCTGTTAGACATGGGCCGGACTGATGGGCTGTGAAGATACGAAGACCGAAGACTCTCTCCCGTATCCGGACGGGACTCTCCTTGGCGTGGAAGGCAAGCTTGGCGTCCAAATATGAAGATGCCTTTCTCTGTAACCGACTTTGTACAACCCTAGTCCCCTCCGGTGTCTATATAAACCGGAGGGCTTAGTCCGTAGAGGATGAATAATCATAATCATAGTCATACAGGCTAGACTTCTAGGGTTTTAGCCATTACGATCTCGTGGTAGATCAACTCTTGTAATACTCATATTCATCAAGATCAATCAAGCAGGAAGTAGGGTATTACCTCCATAGAGAGGGCCCAAACCTAGGTAAACATTGTGTCCCCTGTCTCCAGTTACCATCAACCTTAGACGCACAGTTCGGGACCCCCTACCCGAGATCCGCCTATTTTGGCACCGACATTGGTGCTTTCATTGAGAGTTCCACTATGCCATCGTCAAAAGGTTTGATGGCTCCTTCGATCATCTACAACGATGCTGTCCAAGGGGAAATCTTCCTCCCGGACAGATCTTCGTATTCGGTGGCTTTGCACTATGGGCCAGCTTGCTTGGCCATCTGGAGCAGATCGAAAGCTACGCCCCTGGCCATCAGGTCAGATTTGGAAGCTTGAACTACGTCGCGGATATCCGCAGAGACTTGATCTTCGACGGATTCGAGACCACGGCAGCCGCTCCTTGCCACCACGATGAACATGACGTAAATATGTCATCAGACCATACCGAGGAGATAGCACATGTAACTGCTCTGGCCTGGGATCCGGAGCAGATCACGCCATTCGAGGACGGGAAGCTCAACCCCACCACGGAAGCCGCAGACTCAGCGGCGTTGGAGCCGCACATAGACCTAACTTCAAGTGACATCTGTGTCACCGGAACCATGGACTCATCTCCGGCTACAGGTTCCGAACCATGTGCGTCCGCATATGTCGAGCTTGATCAGACATCGATCGTCGAATTCAGCTCCGCGGACATCTTCCGGCACTCGCCCTTAGGCGACGTGCTAAACTCATGAAAAAGTCTATCCTTAGCGGGGCACTCACAGCCGAATTATATCCGGTTCGAACTGGAGGCTGATGACGGAGAATTTCGTTTCCCACCCACTGCCCACTTCATAGCCACTGTCGAGGACCTAACCGACATGCTCGATTATGGCGCCAAAGACATCGACGGTATGGACGACGATGCCGGAGAAGAGGAGGCCTAAAACCCGTCGTTCACCGGACGATGGACGGCCACCTCCTCAAATGACGTATACATGGTGGATGCACCATAAGATAATAGCGGTGATGACAAGGAAAATCCAGTTGAGAATGAGCCTCCTAAGACACAACCAAAGCGCCGGTGTCAGCGACGCCGCTCTAAATCACGCCGCAGCAAAGACAGCAACACCGGCACAGGAGACGATAACACTCCGGACGGTGCCAAAGACAGAGAAGATCCCGACGAACAAACTGCCGAACAGGACGATCGTGAAGATGGGCAAGTTAGCCCTGACGAACAGGCCATAAACGAAGACTCGGAGGACAGTAATTATCTTCCGCTCTCCGAGGAGGAGGTGAGCCTTGGCAACGAGGATTTTATCGTGCCTGAGGAACCTCTCGAGCAGGAGCGCTTTAAGCGCCAGCTAATAGCCACTGCAAGGAGCCTGAAAAAGAAGCAGCAGCAGCTTCAAGCTGATCAAGATCTGCTAAACAATAGATGGACTGATGTCCTGGCAGTCGAGGAATACGGCCTCAAGCGCCCAGCCAAAAGTTACCCGAAGCGTAAACTGCTACCTCAGTTCGATGATGAGGCGCTGGAGGCCGTACCATCATCGCGCGATGCGGCTGACCGACCACCACGTGGTCGGGACAAAGCGGCAACTCAAGCCAAAAACCAGCCCGCCCCACCTCACCGTAAAGGCAGAGATAAAATAGCTCGGGGACATACCTATGACCTGCGGTAGGGCTTGCACAGTAGAGCAGGTCAGAACAGATCGATATATGGATCACGGGGACGCGCCCAAACACGCGACAATGGCTATCTAGCCGGGCGCAACAATCATACTCACGCCCCGGCCAAGAACCGCAGACGGACTCCATCCGAGCTACGTCGCGACGTGGCCCGATACAGAGGCGCCGCAGACCCCCTTTGCTTCACTGATGAAGTAATGGACCATGAATTCCCAGAAGGGTTTAAACCCGTGAACATCGAATCATATGACGGGACAACATACCCCGTGGTATGGATTGAGGACTTTCTCCTCCATATCCATATGGCCCGTGGTGATGATCTTCATGCCATCAAATACCTCCCGCTAAAACTCAAAGGACCAGCTCGGTACTGGTTGAACAGTCTGCCCAAAAATTCAATTGGCAGCTGGGAGGACCTGGAAGACGCCTTCCTCGACAACTTCCAAGGTACATACGTCCGACCTCCGGATGCTGACAACTTAAGCCACATAGTTCAACAGCCTGGAGAGTCAGCCAGGAAATTCTGGACTAGGTTCTTAACTAAAAAGAACCAGATCGTCGACTGCCCAGATGCCGAAGCCCTAGCGGCCTTTAAGCATAGCATCCGCGATGAATGGCTCGCCTGTCACCTTGGCCAAGAAAAGCCGAAGTCTATGGCGGCCCTCACGGCACTCATGACCCGTTTTTGTGTGGGCGAGGATAGTTGGCTGGCACGTAGCAATAACAATGCAAGCGATGCCGGCACCTCTGAAGCCAGAAATAGCAACGGCAAGCCCCGGCGCAACAGGCAAAAGCGTCGAAACAACAATGATAACACCGATGATACGGCGGTCAATGCCGGATTCAGTGGCTCTAAGTCCGGTTAGCGGAAGAAGCCGTTCAAAAAGAACAAATCAGGCTCATCCAGCCTGGACCGCATACTCGATCGTCCGTGCCAGATCCATGGCACCTCAGAAAAATCAGCCAACCATACCAATAGAGATTGTTGGGTTTTTAAATAGGCAGGCAAGTTAAATGCGGAGAATAAGGAGAAGGGGTCGCAAAGCAAGGAAGATGACGAGGAGCCTCGGCCACCGAACACAGGGGGACAGAAGAAGTTTCCCCCTCAGGTCAAAATGGTGAACATGATACACGCTACCCACATCCCCAAGAGGGAACGCAAGCGCGCACTCAGGGACGTCGATGCGATGGATCCAGTCGCCCCAAAATTCAACCCATGGTGTTCCTGTCCGATCACCTTTGATCGCAGAGACCATCCGAACAGTATCCATCATGGCGGGTCAGCCGCACTGGTCCTCGATCCAATCATCGATGGATTCCACCTCACGCGGGTCCTAATGGACGGAGGTAGCAGCTTGAACCTGCTCTATCAGGACACAACGCGCAAAATGGGCATTAATCCCTCAAGAATTAAGCCCACAAGGACTAACTTTAAAGGAGTCATACAAGGCGTGGAGGCCCGCTATACGGGCTCAATCACCCTCGAGGTTGTCTTCGGATCCCCGGACAATTTTTGAAGCGAAGAACTGATCTTCGACATCGTCCCCTTTCGCAGCGGCTATCATGCACTGCTGGGACGAACCGCATTTGTGCGCTTCAATGCAGTGCCACACTACGCTTATCTTAAGCTCAAGATGCCCGGACCACACGGTGTCATAACAGTCAACGGAAATACAGAACGCTCCTTCCGTACAGAGGAGCACACCACCGCGTTAGCAGCAGAAGTACAGAGCGGCCTTCTCAAGCAGAACCTTAATTCGTCGGCCGAACTCCCGGACACTATCAAACGAGTCTGGACTACTCTGCAGCAGGACATCGTAGCTCGGCAAGAGCTCGATTAGCAATTTGGCCTCCGTCCCAGTCCCAATAAAGTGGCGCCATTTGTCCCACGCGTACATAACTACGCACTCAAAATACCATGGGCATAGACGGAGGCATAGCTAGCTTGTGATCCACACTACGGCTCGACTGCCCCTGGACACACCTACTTTCAATTTTTCCCTTTTTATGCTTTCAGGTTTCTTTTCGGCAGGCTTCTTCCGACGACCTGATCATTGGTCCTCTCGACAGGACGGATACACCAAGATGGCAAGAAGCACTAGCATACAAGGGAATTTTTAGGTGGTCTCTTTAACGATCACTCTACCAGTTTTCAGGGCCCGCACGTAGCCCTCCCTTGGTAGTGGCATGTTAAATAGCCCAGTTGCTTATTGCACCACCTGTACGAATACGCTTTGACGTACTAATAAAACTATAATGGAAACAGTTTGCGGCCCAACTTCTGCGGCACTAGCTTACTACTCCCTTTTTTCCTTCTTTGGTAATCTTCTCAAAGTTGCGCACATACACTTTGGTACGCTTTAATCTGCCAGGGGCTTCATTGCGACCCATAATACGGCAACAAAGTCTGAGCACTTTTTACAATAATAGTTTGGCACCCCGAATTTAGCATTATATGCATTGGTTCCGAATCATGTCTTTGGTCAATAGTTGGGTTGCCCGGCTCCTATGCTTACTACCTAACGTTCCGCTATATCGACTAGGGTAGTAAAGGGAGAACTACTGCGATTGTGTCCTGGTTTATCCGGATGAGCACCTCAGTAGAGAGAGCCGAAAACTGACTGTCATGATGCAGCAAGAGCCGGTCAGCTCTTCGGAGGTTTCAAATCTTTAGTGATTTTTTCCGCATTATGCGATGGATCGGTTCTTACCCGATCAGGTGTTTACAGTACCCTAGTTCGGATACTAGGGGCTGCGCCTAAATTTTCATTGTCAAACTCCTATGGCTAAGTGAGGGTGATAAAGCCACATAGTCCGATTGCCTGGTTCGTTGCGCTAAACACCTCCTTCAAGGACCAAACAATTGGATCAAGAGTGTTTAGATTCCATCCGAAACACCCCCGTACTATCTACGTGGGGGCTGAAGCCGACGACTGGCAAACTCTTAGAATTTCATAAACACGGCCGCACAGGAGGTAAAATATTAAACAAACATTTATCTTACATAAATTAACTTGTTCCATAATACAGGGCAAGATAGTGCAAATATATTCATTCAAAGATTACATCTTTGGCGCACTGCGCCGCCACAATGCGGGATCCCTCCAGGAAATTGTCAAAATATAGTTCGGGCGTGCGGTGCTCCTTGCCCTCGGGCGGACCCTCGGTCGTGAGCTTGACGGCGTTCATCTTCGCCCACCGCACCTTGACGCAGGCGAAGGCCATCCGCGCACCCTCGATGCAGACCGACCGCTTGATAATGTCAAGCCGGGGGTAGACATTGACCAGCCGCTTCACGAGCCAGAAGTAGCTGTTGGGTATAGCTTCGGCAGGCCACAGCCGGATTATTAAATCCTTCATGGCTAGTTCGGCCACCCTATGCAGCTTGATCAGCTGTTTTAGCTGGTCGCTAAAGGGCACCGGATGTTCTGGCGCAAGGTATTGCGACCAGAACAGCTTCTCCGTTGAGCTCCCCTCTTCGGCTCGGAAGAATTCCGCAGCGTCAGAAACACTCTCTGTTGGAAAAGGCAGTGCCTAGGAGGCGCTTAGGCATGCCTAGGCGCTAGGCAATGGCCAAACGCCTCGCCTAGGGCATAAATGGAGGTCTAGGCAGGGCAAGCAAGGAATTGCCTACCCAAGCAAGAAATCATTCCCCATACTACACTGATATGCCAAACGGGTTATATTCCAATGGCAGTAGACAGTAATTAACTTATTTATATGCCCTAAAGAAATATCAACACCCATATAATAAATTAATAATCACAAATGCACTATGAATAAAAACTATATCACCGTCTAGGCCGCGCTTAGGCACTGCCTAGGCACTAGGCGAAGGCCAACCGCCTCGCTTACGCCTACCGCCTTTTCCAACCTTGCGTGCGCGGCAGATCCGCAAACGCCCCTGGAGAACTCCAAATCCGGGTCAGTAAGAGATACCTCTTCTTTACATACTTGCTTTGCATAATAAAAGCCTTACCCGCGACGATCTTCTTGGCCTGTTGGATCTCCTGGAGGGTGCTTTGGGCTTCGGCCCGACCCTCTTGTGCACTTTGGCGAGCCTTGGCGAGTTTGATCTCTTGAGCCGAAACATCGCGTTCCAAGGACTCGCACTTCTTCACGGCATCCTGGAGTTCCTGCTGGACCTCATCAAGCCTGGCCTCGTGCTTCTCACGAGCGGCTTGTTCCTTGGCAGCTTTCTCCTTGGCCTCGGCCAGCGCCTTCTTAAGGACCTCGACCTCGGTCGCCGTTCCTACAAATATCATGGCACTTCGGTCAGCACACATCATTTATTCTTTTCGAATATACAGCAAGCCACCACATACCTTGCTTGTCTTCCAGCTGCCTTTTCACAAGGCTGAGCTCTTCTTCGGCCCGCTCCAGACTCTGCTTTAGTCCGGAGACCTCAGCAGCATGAGAGGTTGCGGCCAGCAACGACGCCTGCACATTCACACAAGACATATTTGGTTAGTTTCCTGCGAAAATTACTTGATCCTCTGTCTGGCTTTTCTTTTCGAACACCGGACAGTGTCTCAGGGGCTACTGTCTATACCATGACTTTTTATTTTGTGTCGCTTACCTCAAAGCCTGTCAGCAGACTGGTGCAGGCTTCGGTCAGTCCGTTCTTAACGGACTGAACCCTCTCAACCACCGTACCCATAAGGACATGGTGCTCCTCCACAATGGAAGCGCCTCGTAGCGCTTCCTGCAGATTATCCGGTGCCTCTGGTTGGACAGAGGTCACCGGCGCAATAGGCACACCTCCTCCCTTCAGAGGAGGCTGCTCGCTTGACCCTGGAGCCGTGTAGGTCTCCGGGATGGTATCCGGTAGGGGGCCGAATTGGATATGGCCCCCATCGCCAGTCTCCATGGGGGCTTTCGCCCCCGTGTGTCCGGCGGCCGAGGAGTCATCCTCTAGCACCACCTTGACGACCTCCTGAACCTCTCCCTGGCCAGGGAAGGTCCTTCGGGACAGCATCTCGGCGTCGCCCTTGGCCTGGGGAGAGTGAGCCATCGGTGGTGACTAGCTGGCCATCGCCTTTGAATCCAGCGAATCCCCCGATGAGGATCGCAGGGAGCTGTCGCGGGCCGGACTGCAATTGCATAACTCAACATGTAAAAACTGTGAAGTAGAGAGGCCGGATATAGGGATGCATCAGGGTTTTCGGTACTCACGATGCGGCCAGGGGCTTCTCTCGGGGGCGTCGCTCTGGGCTGCTGTCGACGTCCCACGCGGAGTTATCCGCGAGGGGGCCCTTCCCCCTCTTGGGCGCCTCCGCCTCTAGATTTGTGGAGGCCACCCTCTTCTTCCTTCCCCCATCAAGGGAGAGTTGCTTTCTTCCTCCTCCTCGTCGTCGTCTTCAGTGGTAGAGGGGAGCGAGTCTTGTCTTCGGACGACATGTCCGAAGCTCCCTTGCGGCGGGAGCCACTCCGGATCCCCTTGGCCTTCTTCTCCGGCGCCTGATAGGGCGCCGGGACCAGCATCTTCGCCAGGAGCGGGATGACTGGTTCCTCGGGCAGCGGAGCCGGACACTGAATCCGCTCCGCCTTCTTCGTCCAGCCCTGAAAAATAAATGGTGAAGTTTAGATATCTTCCTTGATCAAGCAAGTAGAGGATGCACCTTGAGATGTGAAGGACTTACCGCACTGGCGGGACGTGCCAGGGCATGCCCACGGTCTTGGCTCGTCTCTGGTGGCGTCTCATTGCCCTTGAAGAGCACCTTCTAGATATCTTCGTGCGTAGTTCCGTAGAACCGTACTAAGGTCTGGTGCTTGGCCGGATCGAACTCCCATAAGTGGTAAGTCCGGCTCTGGCATGGAAGAATCCGGCGAACTAGCATCACCTGGATCACATTGAAGAGCTTGATGTTCTTGTCCACCATGCTCTGGATGCGCGTTTGCAGCGCCGTCAACTCGTCCGACGAAGACCAATTCAGGCCCTTCTCTAGCCAGGAGGTGAGCCGCATTGGAGCTCCGGACTTGAATTTGGGAGCCACGGCCCAGGTGGCGTAGCGGGGCTCTGTGATATAGAACCATAGTTTCTGCCACTCCTTGACGGTCTCCACAAAAGTACCCTTGGGCCATGTGACATTGGGCAGCTTGCTCACCATGGCGCCTCCGCACTCCGCGTGTTGGCCATCCACCACCTTCGGCTTCATGTTTAAGATCTTAAGCCATAGTCCGAAGTGGGGTGGAATGCGGAGGAAGGCCTCACACACGACAATGAATGCCGAGATGTTGAGGAAAGAGTTTGGGGCTAGATCATGGAGATCTAGCTCGTAATAGAACATTAGTCCACGGACGAAAGGGTGGAGAGGAAACCCTAACCCGCGGACGAAGTGGGGGATGAACACCACCCTCTCATTGGGCTTCGGGGTGGGGACGGCTTGCCCCTTGGCCGGAAGCCAGTAGGCGATTTCTTTCGCCAGATACCCGGCCTCCCGAAGCTCAGTGATGTCCTTCTCCTTGACGGAGGATGCCATCCACTTGCCTTGCGCTCCAGATCCGGACATGGTTGAGTGCTTTCTTGAGGCGGAAAAGATGAGGACTTGGGCGCCGGAGCTTGAGAATGGAAGGGCAGAGAAAGAGAGAAGGCGTGGGTGAAGAAAGGAAATCCTTATCTCCTTATAAGGGCAGTGAATATCAAGCGCCTCCCCACTCGCCTTAAAACTCACCTGTTCCCAAGGGCTATGCAAACGACACGGTTGGATTACCCACGCCCGTATTGATGAGAAATCCCGCGATAAGGGGACACGATCTATGCTTCAACAAGATGTGCCAATAAAACCATGTCTCGAAACGTGGAGCGACATGCCAAAAAATGGTTCAAAATCATAGCCGGGAAGGGACGCGATGTCACGCTACAGAAACATTGTCGGCAGATTGGACTCGTGAAATATTATACTCTCTGCGGTTGTGTGTGGGATTTGTTTTGCAGAGCCGGACACGTTCGTTGCGTCCGAAGACTGTGTTGGAGTATTCGGAGGAAGAACCCACCTTGCAATGCCGAAGACAATTTGCGCGTCGGACACCTCGTCATTGAAGCCTGGTTCAGGGGCTACTAAGGGAGTCCTGGAGTAAGGGGTCCTCGGGCGTCCGACCTGTTAGACATGGGCCGGACTGATGGGCTGTGAAGATACGAAGACCGAAGACTCTCTCCCGTATCCGAACGGGACTCTCCTTGGCGTGGAAGGCAAGCTTGGCGTCCAAATATGAAGATTCCTTTCTCTGTAACCGACTTTGTACAACCCTAGTCCCCTCCGATGTCTATAGAAACCGGAGGGCTTAGTCCGTAGAGGATGAATAATCATAATCATAGTCATACAGGCTAGACTTCTAGGGTTTTAGCCATTACGATCTCGTGGTAGATCAACTCTTGTAATACTCATATTCATCAAGATCAATCAAGCAGGAAGTAGGGTATTACCTCCATAGAGAGGGCCCGAACCTGGGTAAACATTGTGTCCCCTGTCTCCTTTTACCATCAACCTTAGACGAACAGTTCGGGACCCCCTACCCGAGATCCGCCGGTTTTGACACCGACACCGGCCCCTCCCCCCTCGAACCCAAGCTCGCCGCCGCCGCCGCCAACCCCTGCCGGTCTGCCCGTTCCTCCTAGCTTAGATAATAAAGTTCATGTTACCTAGCGATTCCCATACCGTCGCCCCACTCCCCTGAGTTTTTAGATGAGGCGTGCGGTGTCCCTCCCCGCTAGATCCACATCCCCTGCTCCAGAATGTTGCAGCCTAAGCTCGACCACGTATCCTGGGTAGCCCGACGAGCGTTCGGCCAAGAATAGGTTTATCATGGCCTCTCCGGCGAACGTTGGCGAGGTGGCCGCCTTTCGCCCCAACCTGTCGATCCCTGAGCAACATGTCGACGCGGAAGCCGACGAAGACGTTGCCATGCCGAAGGCTTCATGTCAGCGGGCTAGCGTATTATTGTATCTCGGGAAAGCTGGGTACGACATCAAGCTCGTCGACAACGAGGGCTTCATGCGGGCTATGTCACAGGTTAAGTGGTCCATCCCCAGCCCCTCTGGTTCAACCACCATCGATCTCTTCGACAGCCCTGCCGCTAATCTCCTCCGCCACGCAGTCAAGGATTTGTGATCCTTGTACGCCATCGAGCCCATTTTTTCATTTCTGAAGGACACATTCTACGGCGGCGGCTTGGGATCCTCAATTGCTAAGTCAGATCTCATCAGCCACGACCACGAGGAGGGCACCCACAAAGGTTCTTCCAAGGTGAAACAACCCATCCGTGACATCAGAGAGCGCACCATGGGTCTGTGATCTTCCAACTGGAAGGATCCCGTCCATGACATGTGAGGCAACATCCTATCATCAAATCTTACCTTTTCTAGCTTGCAAACCCGTACCCTTTGTTGTAGTAGCATTTGCCGTGCGGTGTTTTAACTGTGCCGTGTTTAATTATTTCAGTTATGCAAAAATGTATTGTTCAATAGGGCTATGTGATGTTTAAGTATGAATTGTCCACTTAAGTTTCACGAATGGCTATATTTGGTTGTTTATAGTGAGTAGATGCCTTGCTTATCTGTATTTGGTTGTTAGGTTGGTTGCAGTGAGCATTTTTCCAGTTATCGAGTAGATGCCTTGTTTATATGTATTTGGTCCTTAGGTGGGTTGAAGTGAGCATTTGTCCAGTTATGAAGCAGATGCCTTGTTTCTTGGTATTTGGTTGTTAGGTTGGTTGCAGTGAGCATTTGTCCAGTTTTCAAGCAGATGCCTTGTTTATCTGTATTTGCTTGGTAGGTTGGTTGCAGTGATCATTTGTCCAGTTTTCAAGCATATGCCCTATTTATCTGTATTTGGTTGTTATACTGATCATTTATGCCTTGTTTATTTCAGTCATTCACAATGTGATGTTCATTATGTGCAAGTCGGAACTGTGCCACTCGACTGCATCAATACCAGTTTGAACGGCTATATTTCATTCCAGTTATGCCTGGTGTAGTTAACACATGCCCTTTATTTCTGTTTTACACATTTATCTAGTGTGATGTTTAAGCATTACCTACGTTCCATTCATTTTCAACAATACCAGTTTGAATTGCAATATTTGATGGCCGTTAAGCTTGTTGTCGGTAACATTGCCTTCCATTTTATATCTTCTTAATAGCATGCTGAAACCAACAGATTCAAGCTATCATTTGGAGATGATGTTGTTTACCTTTGCTATATTTGTTTGATGTTAAGGTTGCTGTACTTATCATGCCTTTCCACTACTTATGCAGGACAACAACGGGAGTGGCCACCATTTTCCGCCGAGGTTAGTTTCATCCCTCGGCTTGTACTCCCCCCGTCGTTCCATAATGTAGTGCATATAGATCCAGGCCTGGACACTTATTAGCTTCTAATATTGACCTTTTGCTTGTAGGTACATATGCCCTTGGCAAGGATCCATGCATCAACCCTTTTTGCGTATGGGGCAATGAGATATTCATGAACAAGCATCAAATGAGGAAACTGAAGGATTATTAGCAAAAAGATACGAATGGTGGCAAGCAAATTATTTGTTTATGCTCTATCCAACACAACAGCGAGCTGTAGGATGGTAACTACAAACTCTGCAGCCTTCTCTTTTTACTGCCCATAATGAGCTGTTAGACAACAATGTCTGAATCTTTTTCGTTCACAGTGGTCCCCGAAGCAGTTCACTCAAGATTACCTCGCAAAGTACATGATTGGTGGACACACAATGAAGGTTAAAGTATTTCATCCAGACTACAATGAGCATCGAAGTCCTAATGAAGACAGTGAAGGATGGATGGGCAACCATCACAGGGGGTTGGCATAGAGTCGTGCGCGCATTACGCATGGAGGAGGGCACATACGGGCATTTCGCTTCACCTTCTCTAGGAACCAGAATGTCTTTCACCTCTCTCTTTACAGTCTTTAGTAAAACTGTGGTTCATCATTCTTTACTTCGTGCTTCTGTAGTTCTTCAGTATATGTACCTGTGCATCGAATTATGCATTCGTGGTTGAACCTATATTTGTAATAAACATGGTTGGATATGAAATAAGTGATTGCCTACTTCCAAATTCAAAACATGCGATTTCTAAGTTAGGGATTAATTAGGGATTACACTGCACACGGTTTGCAAAAGCGAAACGTCTGCGATAGGCGTGGAGATCAAACACATTTCTAGGATCCACTACGTGTGCGATCAATCTCTACTGCACACACAATCAGCCAAGAAAAAATGTGTGCGATTAATAACAACATTGCACATAGTTCTTTGTTATTAAATGTTTGCGATAGTCACCTTATCACACACGCTTCGCAATTATGGACTGTTTGTGATGTTGTGTGCATTGCAAATGTTTGGTCATAGAAGAACACGTGCGATAGGTCGATCATCCGACGCGGGTACGACCAGATGAATCGTGTGGGATGTATTCAAGCTTTGCATACAGTTTTATAGCAACAACTGCGTGCGCTCTTACATCGAATCGCATACAGTCAAGGAAAAGTAAATGTGTGTGATTGTCTGCTTCTATAATCATGAACCGTTTGTAATGGGTCACGCATCGTAAATGTAGCACCACAGAATACCGACTGCGATGGCAATCCGAGCACAAACGAGTTGCAAGGATGGAGCGTTTTGGATATTCGAGATATCAGAAACAGTTTAGTAGGGACAACTTTATGCATCAAGGCTCCCTATCCCCGACGGTTTCTGGGTCGTGTGGGAAGGACCCCCCTATCGCAGTCACTCACTTGGCGATGGTTCGAAACACCGTCACAAAAACAGGTTAAAAACCGTTTGTATAGCACCTCGTTGTACCCGTGTTAGATCAACATGCAAAACAATATGAAGCATTATTCTCAGGAGGCACGGTGAACAGCTCGTGATGCCGCATGCCACAGCATTCCAAGCTCAACTTTGCAATCAAACTCATAAGGCTTGACATTTCATAGACAACATTCAGAACAGACTGATAAAATACCTTACATAAGTCAACATCCATGTGACTATGCATCTCATCAGAGTAAATATTTACTTCTGACTGAACACATGAATAGGAAAAAACGATCGACGCTGCTCACAGCAAAGGGCGTGCCATTCCAAAATATCAAATGCATGTCTTCTGGCTAACATCAATGAGCAAAATCTGACAAGGTTTTCCAATTCCAAAATATTAAACGAATGTCTTCTTGCTAACATCAATGATTAAACTTTGACAAGCTTTTCCCATTCAAAATATGTAATGCATATGATCGTGGAACGGGTAGGGTTTGTCATTAGTTTGCACATTGAAATGGCACATGGAGCTGAATTAATCAGCATATCTTTTTGTGTAGTTCCACTGAAATCAAACAATGTCTTGCGTAGCATGGTGGATTTCATATTTATATGTTGCAAGGCTTTGAAGATGTTAGCAGATCCATTAGAGTAGATAGTTCGGTGGCTCAAGGTGACGATGACTGATTAGAGAGCCATTCGATGCATTGTGCATGATGAAGTATTATGGAGGACATGAACCATCTGGACATTTTGTGCAGTTCCACTGAAATCAAGCTAAGCATCCTTGTCTGCATAAGTACAGAAAAATGTGATGAATATAATAGTGGTACTAGTTGATTAAACACACGCTCACAACTATAATTATCTTCATTATCTTAACAGGAAAAGATAGCAATACAATAGCTTCAATTAAACATTAATTCAAAACAATACAACAATATAAGTATCAGAACATAACAAAGCACAATCATGTGGATGAAGGCCGATATTGACCTCGTTTATTACAGCTGCGTCGGCCACTGACTTGGTCATACCTTTCCTTGTGGTGTGAATTTTGCACTCCACGTGTTGTTGAGTTTCCCATGCTCTCTACAGACTAGTCATGTCACCAGCGTCTACTAATACTCTGTACAGCTTCTCGATCATTCCTTGTGTAATGTAGCACAAACAGTGACTGCTTCTTTCTGCAAAGTGGAAAGACCAACTTGGCCCAATAATGCAACAGTTTGCCTTAAACACATTGGCTCCTTTTGTGTAGTTCAACTAAAATCAAAGTCGGAAGAGAACCGAGCAGAAGTTTTGATATCCCTGTATGCAACAATAGGTATAAAGGAAACAATTACTCAGAAATAACGGCTGATGACTTATACTCCCAGAAGAAAAAACATCTACCTTATCTTAATGGGAAACAAAGCAGGACAGTAGAATTCTCAAATAGTGTGATTCATTCATATGAACTGAGACATTATCTTAACAATACCTTGTTTCAACATGTATAAATAACGACAAAGCAGAAAAGTACCATTCCTAAAACAATGGAACTGATTCATATTAACAGAGACATTATCTTAACAATACCTTGGTTAAACATGTAGAAAGAACTACAAAGCAGGATAGTACCATTTGTAAAACACTGTAACTGATATATAATAATAGAGACATTATCTCAACAACACATTTCTTAAACATGCACTCCCGCCGATCGCTAACAGAAATGGTACTCCCGCTGATCCCTAACAAGTGTTCCAGTTTTGAACTAAGATTCAATAGTTAATTCTGAAAGTGGCATTGCTTAATTTTACCAGTGGCATTAGATTAACAAAAAGCATAAACAGTTCCAGGGGAGAGTGGGCGCAACAGCACCATGTCTTTCCATCTACTTATAAAGGGGGCGATGCAGAGTTTGTTATAACAAAGCAACAAGCATCATGTCTGGGTTGGTCCCATTTTTGTTCACTTAATGGGAAAAGACAGCAATACAATAGCTTCAATTCAACATTTATTTAAAACAGTACCACTACAAGTAGCACAACATCTCAAAGCACACTGCACAATCATGTGGATGAAGGACGGTACTGACCTTTCATGAGGCAGACAAGATCAAATATGAATCTGCCAACACGAATAGGAAATCCAATCTCGTTTTATGTAGTTCAACTAAATCAAGCAAAGTTGCCGGTGTGACATTTAAGTTGAACTGCACAAAACACTCTTAAAATAGAAGTGTTTTGCGTATTGAAGCAAAAGGTCACAATAGCAACGAGTTGAATAGATATCCCTGTTTTCAGAGGTAAAAAAGAAACAATTGCTGGCCAATAAAGGAGGATGAATTGTATGGCCACAAAAAGAAGCATCTACCTTATCTTGATGGAAAACAAAGTAGGACAATAGCATTTCTAAAATGGTTGCATTGATTCATATTAATAGAGACATTCTCTTAAAATAAATGTCACATCCCTAGTTCTAGTCTGACCTAGGCTAGCTTCCATGTGTTGCATCATGTTTAAATTCTTTTGAATTTGAAATGGGGATTGATCAAACCCTATCACCTCTCTAAAAATACTAGGTTCAAACTTAAATCATTTTCAATGAACCCAAAATGCCCTTTGAAAATGTTCATGATTTCTGATAAAGGTGAAAACCTCTGCCAAAAACGATGAACATATTTCTAGGTCATTCCTGGATTTTTGAATTAAATCATATTGTATTTGACTTTGAGCATTTAAACACTATAAATAATGTAAACGCTCAAATAATGTTGGAACTATTTGTGGGCCACTGAAATATTTCAGAAAGTGCTCAGGAATATTTTCAGGATTTATGAAATTGATTTGGTATTTTAAACTAAATCAAAACAAACCTGCAAAATAGAAAAACAAAAAGAATTAGGAAAGGCAGAGAGAGAGGGACTAACCTGGACGGCCCAGCACTGTGCGGCCCGCTGGCCCACAGTGCCAGTCACCACTAACCTTGCGCCAGAAGGACGCTGCGCGCGTGGTCGCCGCGTGCCGGCACGCGCCCGAGCCACCTCCTACTTCCACTGACGCTGGAGGCCGGCAGCAGAAGCCACGCAACCCCTTCGACCCCTCTGGCCTATCCACTTCTCCTCTCCCCTCCTCCGCTCTCTACCCGCAGTGCACCTGAGCGCGCCTGTCACCGCCGTTCGCCGTTGCCGCGACCACAGCCTTCCCCGCGCCTCTCCGACGTAACCACGAGCTCCGCCGCGACGTCGTCGTCCTCTCCATCGAGTGACGTGGCGCGAGAAGCTCTGCTGCAGCTCCAACGCCACCGTTTTCGACCTCGGGTGCCGGTGATCCCCACCGTTGTTTCGCCGGACCCCGTGCCTCCCCTGCCTCGCCAGCAGCACCAGAAGAACCGCGGTGAGCCTTTGCACCGTTTCCCCCATGCCCCGTTGCCTGATTCGCCCCTTAGCCGCATCAACCACCGGAGCCGAGCGCTCCCCGCCGCCGGCCATGTCGCTGCCGCGGTTGCAACACACGCACGTCGCACCAGAGCACGTAGGAGTGCTCAGCGCTTCCTCAGGAAGCCGTAGGCCCCACCAGTTCGCCTCGAAACGCGCTGTAGCGCCTAACCCGTCGGTACCCGTGCTCCGGCCGCCGCGAGCTCGCTTCCGACGAGCTCGGTCCACCCCAGTTGCTCCCGCTTGCCCCGTTAGATGCGCGTGCCCGCCAGCTCCCCGTAGAGCCTCTCCGCCGCCAATTTTGACGCCCGTGGGCGATTTCCGAGCCACGCCGCCGTCTCGGGCCTCGCTGGCGTCGAGTCGCCGGTGGGTTTGACCCCAGTTTGGCCGCCCTGGTTGACTAACGTGTGGGCCATGCCCCTGTTTAGTTTAGGTGTTAGATAAGTTAGCGCTAATTAACCTAGTTAGTTCGTTGACTCACCGACAAGTGGGCCCAGGCCCTAATTAACCTAGGTTAGTGCTAACCTAACACTAACTAACTCTGTTAGTTAGTTGTTACACTGACATGTGGGTCCCAGCCATCAGGTTTGACCTGGGCTGGCGCCTTTGACCTGCTAACGTCACCCCGACGTCATGCTGACGCCGTTAACCTTTTTCTGAATTTATTCTTATTCAGGAAATTCCAGAAAATAGCTAAACTTCTAAAATTCATAGAATTTAATCTGTGACTCCAAATGAGATAAGTTATATATGAAAACTGATCAGAAAAATCCAATCTATCCATCTGCACTAGTTTCATGCATGTTTAAACAACTTAACCTTGATGTTCATACCAAAACATGATAATGCACTTTATAAATTCATGGGTTGAGTTTGAATTTGAATCTTTGGTTCAAATAAGCTCAAACCCTTCTGCTCTTAGCTGCATTAGCTCAAATCATAGTATATCGCCATGTCATGATCATGCATCATATTGTGCATTGCATTGATCGTGTTTCTTCTATGTTTGCCGGTGTTGTTCCCCCCCTCGGTAGACGTTGTTCGACGTTGTGATCGTTGACACTGATGAAGACTCAATGCTATCTTCAGAAGTGCCAGGAAAGCAAAACCCCCTTGCTCATTCCGATACAATCCCACTCTCTCGCTCCTGCTCTCTTTTACTGCATTAGGACAACAACGTTTCAACTGTTACATGCTGCGGTAGCTGAACCCCTTTCCTCTGCATGACCTGTCATTGCCACAGTAAATAGATGAAACCCACTAGCATGAGTAGGAGTTGTTTGAGCCCTGATGTGCCTACTAATTCATGCTTGTTTGTCATGCCTGCTATTGCTTAGAGTTGAGTCAGGTCTGATTCATCGGGGATGAATTGGAATGTGGTGAACATGTCCTACTGCTGAGAGCTAAGTGTGTGAACACGATTTGGTAAAGGTAGCGGTGAGGGGCCATGTAGGAGTACATGGTGGGTTGTCTCATTGCAGTAGTCCTCAGGAACCGAGTTCTGTGTTTGTGATCCATGAACAGTTACTACCACACATTGGGCTCCGGGCGCTCCAAGCTCTCTCGACTTATTAATCAACCTGATCTCTGTCCAGGAGTTGCAACTAGTTTCTGGTGTTTGTAGGTAGTGTTAGTAGTCTACCAAGTGGTACCCGGTATAGGTGGGCTTGGGACAGACTAGGCACCGTGGCACGGTGTACCAAGCGTAGATCCATCCATCGAGGTGGGCTTGGGAACCCTGCACACATCGTTTGGGGCCGTGAGCGACACCCCGGCCGGATCTCCTTGCGGATGGAACCCGAATAGGCGATAAACCTGGACTAGAGACTTGTGTGGTTAGTCAGGTCGTGGCCGACTCCCTCGCCAGGCTTCCACTTGAAGGTTGCCGAGATACAGGACGTGTACATGGTGGTAAGTGGCGAGAGCGTGTGTGAAGAAGTACACCCCTGCAGGGTTAACATCATCTATTCGAATAGCCGTGTCCGCGGAAAAGGACTTCTAGGTTGCCTGTATAGTTCATAGACAAGTGAAAGTGGATACTCTAAAACTCGCAAGATAATCGTGAGTGCTATGGATGGCCTTCTCGTAGGGAGACGGGAGCGGATCCATAGTGGTGTATTGATATGGTGAATATGTGGACTCGTGTGCGCCACCTCAAAAGAGTTACTTGCAGTTATAGTTTAGGATAACCACTGAGTCAAAGCTGGCTTGCTGCAGTCAAACTCCACCACCCCGTTTGTTGATACTGATGCATATGTAGCTAGTTCTGATGTCATTCTTGCTGGGTACATTTGTACTCACGTTTGCCTATGTTATGTTTTGCAGAGAGACGTCAGTCTCGCTAGTAGTTCCGCGTGGACTTCGACGTTTAGCTTGTTACCTCAGCTACCATCTTGTACCCTTGGGAGGGTCTTGTAGATAGTCAGGCTTCTCAGCCTTTTTCATTTGTAGTTGTCTGTACTCAGACATGTTTATGCTTCCGCTCGATGCTTGTATGCTCTGTATGTTGGGTCATGAGACCATGATTGTAATACTTGGCTCCTCGGAGCCTAATGAATAAATACTTGAGTCGTAGAGTTATGTTGTGATGCCATGTGGTATTTACACATATCGAGCATATTGTGTGTATGATTGAAATGCTTGGTATGTGTGGGATCCGACAACCTAGTTGTTTATCCTTGGTAGCCTCTCTTATGGGGAAATGTAGTCTTGTGCTTCCATGAGCCATAGTAGTCCGCTACAGCCCGGTTCACCGGAGTCCTGCTAGCCCAGCACTACTGCTCCGGAATACTTGACTGGCCAGCATGTGATTCACTTCGTTCCTGTGTCTGTCCCTTCGGGGAAATGTCACGCGGTGACATCCGGAGTCCTGCCTAGCCTGCTACAGCCCGGTTCACTGGAGTCCTGTTAGCCCAGTGCTACAGCCCGGATTCGCACGCTGCTGACCGACATGGTCGATGTTGATTCATGTATGCATGTCCCCGTAAGTTAGTGCCACTTTGGGTTCACAACTAGTCATGTCGGCCCGGGTTCTCTGTCATATGGATGCTGGCGACACTATCATATACATGAGCCAAAAGGCGCAAACGGTCCCAGGCCATGGTAAGGCGACACCCGTGGGAATACCGTGCGTGAGGCCGCAAAGTGATATGAGGTGTTACTGGCTAGATCGATGTGACTTGGAATCGGGGTCCTGACAGCTTTGGTATCAGAGCCTGACTGCTTGTAGGATTACCAAGCCAAACTGGTCGAAGTCGAGTCTAGAAATGCTTTAGTTATATAAGGGAATTGATTGTGGAAGGGAACGTAAGGCTCTTTTTACTCCTTTATCTTATGCCCTTCTGATCTGAGTCATCCTCTTCTCTTCTACGGGGATTAAAAACTAGGCTTTCTCTTCTTTCTATCAGGATCACGTGTTACTAATCCGTAGACTCATAGGATTGATGGTTTCAAGCCCCAGTTCAGTTCCTACTACTTTCGTGTGTTGATAGTTGATTTCGGAACCTTGATGTTGCGATGCTAAGTGGTTATGCCACCATTTTGCATGATGTCTCAAATCTTTTTGAGCATTTACAGCCGTTATGCTGTCCAAGTCATCCCAGGTTTCTAAATAGTCTGATGCATTTGCAAATCCCTTCTTTCCATTCTCGATGTTCCTTTGGGCCAGATTAACCACACTAATCGTCGAGTTGAGGTACTCCGTTGCCTTGGCGTATATGTTGGAGCTATTACTATGACCATAGGTGTCTTAGAGAATCGCCTAGTAATCTAGCCATGTTTTGTGTTCCCAGTGTGATGATTCTGGCCACCATTCTCGACAGCATCCCATGATGCCATTTAGTTAGTAGGCCTTCTATTTCTGGGTTCTTGAGCCCAAGATTCACTTTACTTACTTCATGTTGATAGTGTTTGTTAGTTCCTTTAGGATATTAGTAACCTTTGCGATAGCCCTCAAGGTCCGTGGCAAATCTTTCTTCCAATACCATGAACTACTTATGGCAGAAGTTCCTTGTTGAACCAAAACATCACAATAAGAGTTCTCTTGATGAGTTCCCGATTCTATGTTGTGACTCTGCCAGTCCTACCTTTCTGCATGGGTTATCCGGAAGAAAGAAGTTGAGCTTGCTCGACCTACTAACCTATGCATCCACAACTCAGAAAGTTATATGGTCCTCTGAGTTGTCCCTCTTCATCTATATTCCGACCATCGTCTATCAATTGATAGTCAAGGGTATGTGTGCATTTGTGTTCATCAATGCCTATTATTCTTGTGGTCCATCAAGTCATTCTATTCCAGAGTGTCTAGGAGAAACAAACTCCAGTACCTCATCCATATCTAGGATTGGGTCAAAGCAGATGTATTCCGCAGACCAAAATGCCAATCCAGCTTTTGTTCTGTTCTACCTTGGAGTATTACCCTCTTTATATCAAGAATATCATAGGAATTGCACAACCCCTTATGGACTCTTGATAGAGTGATACCTCTCACCGTTATCATTCATTCCTGGGTCTCCGTGTTATTGTAACCGGACTGCCGACAAGTGAACTATATGATGTGTGAAATCAATACTCCTAGCAATCCCGTTGCTTGGTAGTTAATGGACGATAAATTCATTCATAGCGTGTTGGTTACTGAACCATCATTCTAAGATTGATTGTGCTACCTAGTCCTTATTTCAGGTGCACTCTTTGATCGATGAGTTAGGTTTGTATTAATTCCTTGCTCTTTTGATCCTATCGTCTTGCCTTGAAAAGCAAGATTGCTCTCGAGATTAGTAACATATCGGTGGTTCGTGACTTTCCGAACATCTTCTCCGAAGTATCACCAGGTTGTCCCCTGACTGTTATGTTGAGCTCGTGATCAAGTTGGTTCTCTTATAAACCACCCCTTTCTCCAAGGATCTGTGTTGGATACCCCTGAACCAGTTGGATAAGCTAAACAATAACTTGGAGAGTTGGAAGATAAAAGCTTTATCTGACTCGGTTCATTCAAAGGGATATTTTTTGTTTGTGTGTGTATTGAAAAAAGATGATATCTTCACCGATTGACACTTGTGATCAATTGTTGGACCTATTGTCTTATCCAATCCTTGATTTGAGTATGGGCTATCGTCAAATCAACTCAGAACCAATGATATTCATAATGTTGTCTTACTCGTGGTTATTTCCTCGAGCATACATCATTATATCTTTTGGTTCTAAACCAATGCTATCACCTTGTTCACATAATTGTGGAATTCCATTTTTATGGAAACCCGGACGAAATGTTGTTGAGCCCATCGGCAACATTCTTATCTTCTCCATGACTCGTGTTGAACATTAAATCTAGCATTGGAAACTTTGTAAGCATTGCCTTCATGTTCCGCTCATGAGGTATATGTTTGGATGAAAGGAGTGACTTCCTCTAATTCACGTGCATTTGATGTAAGTTGCCGCCATGAATTCGAGAAAGATTGTTGTTGCTTCCTCTGGAATCATCCCAAGTTAGTCACACATATGTGCGAAGTACTCTATGGTTTGATAGGTCGGCCGCCTCCATTCCATATGTGTTCCTAGCACACCAAGCCACTGAATGACTTGTTCGAGGAGAAGAAGCTCCTTCTTAAGAAGCATGCCTTATGCAAGGACTTTGATATCCTCGATGATGGTTCCCCACCTGAACTCGATAGTGTTTTATTATAAGACTACTGTGTGGCCATTCTTGTCATGGACAACATGCTCACATGTATGTAGCAGAACTAGCTCATGTTTTGGAGCTTCCCATCCTAGTTAATTTCCCGAGAATCTCGCAACGTCATCTCGTCGATTTGTGTTGCAAACCTTCTTTTCAGACATGCTGAGTCTGAAGTATCCTATCACCAATCGGATCTGAATCTCAGGCAGATATGATGGTTGGAACATTCCCAACAGTTGCATTTTGTTCCCAGCTTGCACGGCCATTGTGCCAATTCCCATGGGCTGCCCTTCTTAGCAGTTGCTGTCCAAGATCATCTTCAAAAGTGGACTTACCATGGGTCCCATCCATTTCCAATGATAAGCAAAAATCATCCATTGCGTTGTCTTCAACAAGGTAGTCCACATCGTCCATTCTAGCCCGAGTGTGCCGTTCTTCCGAACTCCTTCAAATGGTCATTTGTGATTTTCCCTTAGGCTGGTATAGGGAGTTTCAATGATCTCTGTATCAAAAGTAATTCTTTTTACCACTTAAGGGAGTAATTCCACGAGTCACCTTCCCTGAGGTACTCCGTTATGGAATCATGACAATTTTCCCTCGCTACTTTGAAACCCTCATCAACTTGTTCTTCCGTCCTTTCTAAGGTGCGTTTTGCCTCTCAGCTCAAGAGATGTCTCTACGTCTCCTCCCGTGAGTTGATCTTGTGATCGGTAAGATGATCCATCACTATGGAGTGGTCTCTATCCTCGTGTTTGATGAAGAACTCGAAAGCAGAGTTGTCAAGACCAAGATGATGCAAGGAATCGATGCTCCTATGGGGTGCAAGTTGGATCATGAAGATCGTGTTAGTTTTGTGTCCCCTCTGTCATCTTACCCTATGCTTGAATCTCAGGACAAGGTTCTTGTTTAGTGGGGGTGAGTTGTCACATCCCTAGTTCTTCTCTGACCTAGGCTAGCTTCCATGTGTTGCATCATGTTTAAATTCTTTTGAATTTGAAATGGGGATTGATCAAACCCTAGCACCTCTCTAAAAATACTAGGTTCAAACTTAAATCATTTTCAATGAACCCAAAATGCCCTTTGAAAATGTTCATGATTTCTCATAAAGGTGAAAACCTCTGCCAAAAATGATGAACATATTTCTAGGTCATTCCTGGATTTTTGAATTAAATCATATTGTATTTGACTTTGAGCATTTAAACACTATAAATAATCTAAATGCTCAAATAATGTTGGAACTATTTGTGGGCCACTGAAATATTTCAGAAAGTGCTCAGGAATATTTTCAGGATTTATGAAATTGATTTGGTATTTTAAAGTAAATCAAAACAAACCTGCAAAATATAAAAACAGAAAGAATTAGGAAAGGCAGAGAGGGACTAACCTGGACGGCCCAGCACTTTGCGGCCCGCTAGCCCACAGTGCCAGTCACCACTAACCTTGCGCCAGAAGGACGCCGCGCGCGTGGTCGCCGCGTGCCGGCACGCGCCCGAGCCACCTCCTACTTCTGCCGACGCTGGAGGCCGGCAGCAGATGCCACGCAACCCCTTCGACCCCTCTGGCCTATCCACTTCTCCTCTCCCCTCCTCTGCTCTCTACCCGCAGCGCACCGGAGCGCGCCTGTCGCCGCCTTTCGCCGTTGCCGTGACCACAGCCTTCCCCGTGCCCCTCCGACGTAACCACGAGCTCCACCGCGGTGTCGTCGTCCTCTCCATCAAGTCACGCGGCGCCAGAAGCTCTGCTGCATCTCCAACACCGTCGTTTTCGACCTCGGGTGCCGGTGATCCCCACCGTCGTTTCGCCGGACCACGTCCCTCCCCTGCCTCGCCAGCAGCACCAGAAGAACCGCGGTGAGCCTTTGAACCATTTCCCCCATGCCCCGTTGCCTGATTCGCCCCCTAGCCGCAACAACCACCGGAGCCGAGCGCTCCCCGCCGCCGACATCGTTTGGGGCCGTGAGCGACACCCTGGCCGGATCTCCTTGCGGATGGAACCCGAATAGGCGATAAACCTGGACTAGAGACTTGTGTGGTTAGTCAGGTCGTGGCCGACTCCCTCGCCAGGCTTCCACTTGAAGGTTGTCGAGATACACGACGTGTACATGGTGGTAAGTGGCGAGAGCGTGTGTGAAGAAGTACACCCCTGCAGGGTTAACATCATCTATTCGAATAGCCGTGTCCGCGGAAAAGGACTTCTAGGTTGCCTATATTGTTCATAGACAAGTGAAAGTGGATACTATAAAACTCGCAAGATAATCGTGAGTGCTATGGATGGCCTTCTCGTAGGGAGACCGGAGCGGATCCATAGTGGTGTATTGATATGGTGAATATGTGGACTCGTGTGCGCCACCTCAAAAGAGTTACTTGCAGTTATAGTTTAGGATAGCCACTGAGTCAAAGCTGGCTTGCTGCAGTCAAACTCCACCACCCCGCTTGTTGATACTGATGCATATGTAGCTAGTTATGATGTAATTCTTGCTGGGTACATTTGTACTCACGTTTGCCTATGTTATGTTTTGCAGAGAGACGTCAGTCTCGCTAGTAGTTCCGCGTGGACTTCGACGTTTAGCTTGTTACCTCAGCTATGATCTTGTACCCTTGGGAGGGTCTTGTAGATAGTCAGGCTTCTCAGCCTTTTTCATTTGTAGTTGTCTGTACTCAGACATGTTTATGCTTCCGCTCGATTCTTGTATGCTCTGTATGTTGGGTCATGAGACCATGATTGTAATACTTGGCTCCTCGGAGCCTAATGAATAAATACTTGAGTCGTAGAGTTATGTTGTGATGCCATGTGGTATTTACACATATCGAGCATATTGTGTGTATGATTGAAATGCTTGGTATGTGTGGGATCCGAAAACCTAGTTGTTTATCCTTGTTAGCCTCTCTTATGGGGAAATGTAGTCTTGTGCTTCCATGAGCCATAGTAGTCCGCTACAGCCCGGTTCACCGGAGTCCTGCTAGCCCAGCACTACTGCTCCGGAATACTTGACTGGCCGGCATGTGATTCACTTCGTTCCTGTGTCTGTCCCTTTGGGGAAATGTCACGCGGTGACATCCGGAGTCCTGCCTAGCCTGCTACAGCCCGGTTCACCGGGGCCCTGTTAGCCCAGTGCTACAGCCCGGATTCGCACGCTGCTGACCGACATGCTCGATGTTGATTCATGTATGCCTGTCCCCGTAAGTCAGTGCCACTTTGGGTTCACGACTAGTCATGTCGGCCCGGGTTCTCTGTCATATGGATGCTAGCGACACTATCATATACGTGAGCCAAAAGGCGGAAACGGTCCCGGGCCATGGTAAGGCGACACCCGTGGGAATACCGTGCGTGAGGCCGCAAAGTGATATGAGGTGTTCCTTACAGATGTGTGTACTGGGTTACCCCCTTTCTCCCTTTTTGACCAACAAAGCGGCTGGATAGCCAGTCTATACTACTTTCCTTTCCCTCCCTCTTTCCTCATTGAACCACGTCCTAGATTCATGCTCCACCCACCCCTCCTTCTTTCCTCTTTGAACCAAGACCTAGATTCGACTATAGAATCGAAAAAGATCCACATGAAGCTAGAGCAATGACGGTTTCAAAGAAAGTTATACCCTAGGGTCGTCGGGATGTGGCTAGGCGTGCGGCGGGAGGCCGAATCTGCCTACACTACGTACGGTAGCGAAGAAGAAGGGGTCGGAGGCCCCCCCGCACGGTGCTGGGTGAAAGAGAACAGTGCAGCCAGCAGTAGATTGCCTCCCTCACTGAAGGCGATAGAGTGAACGCTGCACCTCCTCCCCTTCCCGGTGCGATGGGATCCAGACGACTCCTTCACCAGCTGTGAGGGGCGAGAGAGAGAGAGACAGAGGCCAATGCAGTCTTGTTTAGACCTGGTGAAGAGGGTGAGAGACTGTGAATAGAGCAAACCCTAGCAAAGGAACGCTGAGCCTCGCGTGTATATATATGTGTAGTGCAACGAGGAGTGTGAAGAGTGCAAACCCTAGCGAACAAGCGCTGAGGCTCCAACTTATATAGTACTCGTGTATAGTACTAATGTCCTGGAGTGGTTTTCTTTTTATCTCCATAACAATCATTTTAAATTGTGTAAGAATCGAAACTCTTTATTTAACATACCAGTGAAGAAAACTACGATCAACTAACTATCCACGTGTCCTGGTCACACTTCCTGTCCTCACGTGCAGCACACTACCCTCCTTTAAGTGTACAACCACACACGCGCCAAATTATTGGAACGGTGTGAGAGTGTGTACAAATAAAGAATTTTAATTTCAATTATCGGAAAGGTGTGAGAGTATGTACAGTTTGCCCTCCCTCAATAAATATGGTTTGTTGTGTTCGGCCTAAACTTGGTCAAACTTTACAAAGTTTGACTTTAGTCAAATCTAATATGCAGAGTATATAAAAACGGAGGGGTACTACCTCCATCCGGGTTTTTAGTCGACACCATATTTTTAATCAAAATTTGACAACATATTTAGTTAAAAGCTAGACAAATAAAATTACAGGGTAGTTGAAGACAAATTTGTGAGAAGGCTTAGAAATTAATACAAAACTTTTGCTCTTAGTACCAACGTCGATGCTTCTTCGAGGAAACATTTGGTTCATATCAAATTGTGTGATAAAATTGCACCAACGTAAACGACTGCTCCAATATGAACTAATGAAGGATATCGTCTTTGTGGTAACAAGCAAAGAGCACTGATGGAATACAACCCATTCTTCATTGAACATCGACCAGCTTCACCAAACGATGCAACCAAGAGACGCAATCATGAGCATCGATAGGTCATCATAGTGATGCATCATCGATTTTGGCATCAAGTTTGGGTCAGGCACCAATGAAGTTTGATAATCCTCACTGTGGTTTGTTTCTTCTCGGTAATCAAGCTCAAGAAAGGAAGAACCACTTGGCAGAGGACAGCGAGGCTGAGCAATAGTGGCCATCCAATTTTGTGCAGTTCCACTAAAATTGAGGAAGACATGCCCGAGTTTGGAGATACGCATCCCTGTTTGCAAAAATATAAAAAAAATGATATTTAAGTAGTGCCGTTACTTTGTTTTAGCAGGGGAACAAGATTAACAGTGGAATCTTAATTGTCAATAAGAATTAATGAAATGTACACCAAAAAATAGAAGCATCATGATTATCTTGATGGGAACTAAAGCAGGATACCAAAAAAATAAAGCAGGACAGAAGCATTTATCGACGCCTCTACATGGGCATTGCTTCATTTTACCACTGATAGTTTTAGATTAGCAACAACAATAGGAGCATATGGACAATGACTGCACAATCACCATGTACTTTTTGTCGAAAAAAGCATGTATACCTCCACCGATGCATAAATGATAAACCAGGACAACTTTTGGAGTGGCCTTTCCTCTATAATTGTAAAAATAGGTGATGTTGGACCAGCCGACGAACCCTAGCTACTGTACATGGGGAGCTGGGGAGTAGTGCTATAGAAGAAAACCCGCATGCAGAGTACAATGAAGCATGAGATCCAAAAGAAGGTATACCTCAGGTGGGCGAGATGTGGCTTAGGCGGGCGGGCGGGATCTGCCCACACGACGGCAGCGAACAAGGGCACGGAGGGCCTTCGTCCGCGCTGGCGCCGGCTTAGAGAGGACGGTGCACATCGGCTTCCTCCATCACCGATGGCGACAACATCGACGCTGGACCCCCTCACCTCCCGCAATGGACGGGATTCGGCCGGATCTGTGACCACCGGTGAGGAGAGAGATAGAGTGGACATTGTCATCTCGTTTAGGTATGGAGAGGGTGAGAGAGCGAGATGCGAGTAAAAAAAATCTCTACATAGCAGTGGTTTTAAATAGAATACGTGCGTTCCTGGAAAAAAGAAACAAAAACTGGCGGACAAATCTTTTTTTAACGTACCAAGAAAGAAAACTTGATCAATAACACGCCCCCGCTTCTAGGTGGCAGTTTGTATCGCTCACGTGTGGTCCCCGAACCTCCATTATTAAGTGAACAAATTAAAGGGTCAAATTATTACGTATGTAAGATGCCTCTTCGTGTACAAATGCGCTCCATCATGTACTCGTGGGTATGTCGGAGGCAGAGTGAGTGCGTGTACATTTCTTCTTGTACGTAGTACTCCATTTATCTCACTTCATATTGTTTCCCACTCCTATGATATTCCTATCCTAGGAACAAAATGAGGTGGTACTAAGTTTGGGTGTGTGTAGGGAGAAAGAGACACCGATGATGTGTACGAGTAGTCGCGAGAGTCGTCACTATGTGTGTGTGCGCGCACACACACAGACATGCATATATGTGTTTACGTAAAATTCTTACTTTCATCTCCATCTCCAATCATATTCGTCCAACTGGCACATTATTTTTGTTATTAATTATGCAACAATATTTACGTACGTCCATCATCTCTCGTTTGCGGGTGTCCGGGCCGCTGCCATGCCCGCTCCTGGCCGAACCCGCTTCATCACCCGTGCGCGCTTCCCCCAAAACGGTCAGTGCAGCATTCATGCCTAGCCAGAGCGGACGCGACCTCTCACTGGCGCCGGCATTGAAGCGGCACACCGACCGAGAGAGCGCCGCCCGCGCTGCTTCCCAATGCACGCGACTGCTCCGTGTTCAAACGTCACCACGGCCGGCCGCGACATGCATGTAAAAAAGTTCTTGGGAGTCCGTGATACAGCTAGCTGTCCTCCCCCTCCCTCTTCCACTAGTTCTAGTACTCCATGGCATGATCCATCAACAAGCAGGCGAGAAAGTTTGTGTATACTCGGTTTGCGGTGAGTGGCATGCTGAGCGACCATGTGGTGTGGAGGAGGGTGAGACACGAACGCGACAGACGTGATTTAAACGTTTGTTTTGCTCGATGGCGCGATCCAACGAAACAAAAAGTTGGTTTCCAAAAGAATACAGTACTGCATGAGGGAGAAGCAGATTCAACGAAGAGTGATGGTTTGCTTCTTGCGTCCAACTAACTACCGGGTCTATGTGATTTGACGGCTCATTGGTCACTATTACTGCGGTGGTAGAGCGTCGTAGAGCGTTTGCACTCTTATTTATTTATTCGGTGATAAAACTAACTTTCTCCACTCTTACACCAGAGGAGTACGAAACATGGCAGCCCAGTGACTACATGGCCCACCTCCCAGTATCACCATATTCCTTGGACAACCCGCATGCCAAGAAAAAATTTACTATACACCAGAGTGTATAGACTATTTTGCCCCCGGATTTGCTTTTGAGGAAATGTTGGGTAGTTATGCGCATGCAAAGTACTCCTCTCTCCATCTCTCTTGATGTAGGCTCACTAGATCTATCTGCATGTAGCTCTCTCTCTCCGGTTTTGCATGCATGCGACGCGACTCTCTCTCTCTCTCTCTCTCTCTCTCTCTCTCTCTCTCTGTGCAAGCATGCCTTAAGCATGGTTAATAATATAGCCAGTTGATGGATAACATGTTGCCATGTCATCTATAGCCAATGTAATAGTCAACATGTATAGTAATGGGCTACAAGAAAGTACTACTACATTTTACCACATGACCCACCATACACTGTCACATACTACCTCTGTCCTGGTTTATTAGTCCCCTATGTAATTTATGCATGATACTAGTATATGATACTCCCCACTATGAGTAGCCTCATACGCATACAAAAATGGACCAGAGGGAGTACGAAGCTTTCTCAGATTTTGTTTCATGTATGTATTCTGACTCTAAGGTTGCCTCGTTACAACATTCCATCAAATACAAAGGAAAACTAACACGCATGCTGATGCATCTCAATGATTCACAGATCATAGCCAATATGTACTTCATAACTAAAGAAAAAAGTTGTGAGTGTGTGTACACAAAAAAACTACTGATGGGGTCTCTACGACTTAAACCCTAAACAAGATTTAATTTCCTGGCTAGGTAGAACATGTCGAAGGAAAGAAGCCTGACACCCTCAGATCATATGATGCTTTTGTGCAGTTCCACTATAATCGAGCTGAGCATCCCTGTTGGCAAATATATTGAAGAAGTGTGATTAGATAATAGTAGTGTCACTAGTTCATGAGACATAAGCTCATCACAAATAGAAGCCGGTAGAAGTAGAGAAAGTGCCACATGGAGATGGAGCTACGTGGGGAGCTGCGGCGGTGGAGCAAGCCGGCTCCAAAAGGAAGTTGTACCTGGGATGTCGGGGTGTAGCTAGAAGGCCGGTGGGAGGCGGCATCAGCCCATAGCGCGGGACCCCCGGTCGGCACGCACCGACAATGGGTTTTCTTCCTCGCCGCTGTCGACCGTGTCTACGCAGAACATCGTACGCTTCCCTCGGTGGTGTGGCTACCACTGTTCTATGCTTGTGAAGAAAGCAGCCCAAGCAAGCAGGCTTGTAGTTTAGGCTCCTGCTAGTGTATATATAGTGGAGCGGTTTTCTTTTTTTCTCCACATCAACCTTTTTATATTGCGTACATGTCATCTAAGAATGAAATGATGGTTGCTTGTCCAACTAACTTACTATGTGATTTGACTGCTCCTGAGTGGCCCCTGCACGTACTTCCTCTACGTCAGTGACCGTTCCTGAGTCTCACTTGTACTTATCTCTATTTTCTTGCATGGCACGTAGACAGGATATGCATAGAGGAATTTTGTTACTGCACGTTGTTACGTACCTACTCCCTTCTTCCGGTTCACTACTTAGTACTCCCTCCGTCCTGGTTTATTGGTCCCCTTTGTACTCAATTCATGGGCTCGTTTTCCTCAAGAAATTGTCTTTACCAACGTATTAATATCGGGAATGCATGCGTGAACAATGAATGATTAAACCTTGCATGCAACATTTTGACAAAGCATTAACATATGAACATGTGAATGTGAGTGACTACAACCTCGTGCATGCATGCAACAGTCACATGTACACATGCACGCAAAAATGCGCGCAACGCCCTAATGCATGCATGTCCGAGCACACGATGGAACATACACAGTCACGCTCAAGTGCTCAACCTACACTTGCATGCACACACATACTCAGCCAGGGTGAGCTAGTGACCGTATAAACACCGGAATATGTATATATTGCCCACAATGAGCGTATTATGAAGTCCACTGACCGTATTTTTACAAATATACAGTGGCAGCCAGTGTATTTATCTCGTTTCAAATTAAGCCATACTACCTGGAAGTATGGACTAGCATTACTCTGTGGTGTCCCGTCAACTTGCAGAACAAGGAGAAGCTTGCGTGTGGTGGCTCGTTGGACAAAGGAGAAAATTTTGACTAATGAAAGCTCTCCCTCGCTCAGACGGTGGACGTGCAACAGTTAATTTGGTGTCAGATTGCCAGAAGCATACACTGTACTAGTACCATCATTGTTTGACTTCTCGAAGAGGCGAAGAGCAAAGCGCAAAGTTTACTACAGTAGTGCTTTGAGTAGTATTACACTAGTACACTACTTATTATACAGGTACTACTAGGCACCGCATGGTGGAGCGTCTGCACTCTTATTTTATTTTATCTATGATAAATCAATCTTCAACACATTTGCTTCTCTTCGAGGGTTCTCGCATGTGATAACGGAAGTTGATTGCATGGAACAGCCGCCACAATTCCCGCTTAATTTTGGCTCCTATCCTATTTGAAATAGGAGCACTCACTAATATTTTCTCTTTTTTTGTTATTCAACATGTAAACAGGTCACCAAACCTTGCGGCACATCTTTGTGCGAACCGTGCTTGCTTAGCTTTGAATGTGACCGAGAGTTGGCTTGATGAAACACCTCGCTTCCTTTTTTTGCGGGGTACCTCGCTTCCTAGTGACCAGTCTCTTGGCTGATTGTCCTAAGAATGCTTATACTCATTTACCCGCAAAAAATATTAAGCCACATTAATCGAATAGGAGGTAATATGGACTAGCACTACTTTGGTGTGACCCGTCAAATCGCGGAACGAGGAGAAGCTTGCAGGACAAGGTGAAGCTTGCTTACGCCCTCTCCGTCTAGTACCTCAAGCACAGTGGCTCGCAGGACGAGGAGAAACTTTTGACTAATGCAACCAACCCTCGTCCAGGCGGTGGACGTGCAATAGTTCATTCGGCGCAGTAGTACCATCACTGTTCGACTTCCCGAAGAGGCGAAGAGCCAAGCGCAAGGTTTAGTAGTACGAGTAGTACATTACTACTAGTATACATGTACTAGGAATTGCATGGTGGAGCGTTTGTACTCTTATTTTATTTTAATCTCTGATAAAGTACACATTTATTCGGGAGAAGTGCGGAAAATGACAGCCCAACAGTACTATTAAAAAACATTGAACATGTAATGATGACATCGATCAACCATGCTCGAATATATCTTGGGTTCTGTGCGACACCTAGCCCGTCTGTGTTGTCGCTCCTCGTCTCTCTCAAGGAGCAGCAGGTTGGCCATTTTGCCGTCAATTGAGATCGGTTTGCTCACACTCCGATCCCGCATGCCAGTGATATACCAAGAGGAAGCGCGTCGACCGATAGGCCATACGCGGACTTGGTTTTGCACCTTCATACGTACTACTCGTATGAGCGGATTCAAAGAAGAGCGTATTGATGGTTGCTTCTTCCGAGCATCTTACGGTGGGAAAGGTGGGGCTTATGATTTGGCTGTTTTACTCACTATTAGTGTGGCGCAACGACCGGGCTGAGTCTCCCATGCTGTTGTGCACTCTAATTTGGTGCATGGCACATGGACCCGGATGCTGAATGGATTCTGACAATGCTATACCAAGCTTCCAACATTTGTTTACATAATTGACGTATAAAAATAATTTTCCAGCGACATGAAATTGTACAATGCTCTGAAGCTTTCAGCTTTTGTTTCGTGTGTCTTGCCAGCTGGAAGGTTGTCTTGTTACCACATCAATCAAATACTAGAAAGGAAACTAACATCGATGCTCTTTCGGAAAAAATAAAAAAAACAAACTTCCTTGCTAATGCATCTCAATGATTAGCAGATCAGAGCTAATATCTACATCACAACTGAAGACAAAGTTGTGAGAAGGTTTTAAATTAAAATTGAACCATGCTTTCATCGGCAGCAACTTCCCTCCAGCTCTGTCTAAATCAACAAGGCATGTTGGGAAAAAAGTAGCTGTCAGGAGCATGCAACATTCCAACCATTTTGTGCAGTTCCACTAAAATAGAGCTGAGCGTCCCTGTTCCAAAGATATTGAGTAAGTGTGAGTACAATAATAGAGGAGTGTTGATGAAACAATCATTACTAGGGAAAACCTTATACACAAGAGCTTACCAGTAGCGCTTATTAACAGGAAGCACTGCTGCTAATTATCAGTAACGCTTGCACAGAAAGAGCGTTGCTACTATGGACATAGCAGTAGCACGGTAGTTAAAAAACACGCTACTACTATAATTGCCACACCATTGCCGGCATGCTAGTAGCGCTCTTACAAAAAAAACGCTACTGCTATTGTACTTAGCAGTAGCACTTTCCTCCAACCAGCTCTACTGCTAAATTTAGTCCCCTCCTAGGACCCAAGTTTAGTCCCACCTCGCTCCGCGAACAGAATGTTTACCACCTTAAATATGGTGCTTCTCAAACTATCATAACCACTTGGTCTTCATTGGACTCTATGTGTAGGATTTGTGGCCACAATATGAGTCTTCACCAGTTCCTAAACCGGAGAGGACTCATATTGACAATTCAGATTCTACACAAAAAGATCATTGATGACCAATGTATTTCTGATGTTTATTTTTACATGCTTAGCCTTAGCAGTAGCGCTGGTTCTCTAAAAGCGCTACTGCTATTGATCATAGCAGTAGCGCTGATTCCCTTCACGTGCTACTGCTATGGAGCTTAGCAGTAGCGGTGGTTACCAACTAGCGCTACTACTACGGGCACCATATCCACACCGCGCGTCCTCACTCTACCCTCACACTCTCACTCGCTCTCTCTCCGCCACGCGCCGTTGCCCCTAGGTATGATCCTCCGGCGGCCCTCCTCTCTCCCTCCTCCTCCCTCCTCCGGTCGCCCTCCTCTCTCCCTCCTCTCTCCCTCCTCCTCCCTCCTCCTCCCCTCCAGTCACTGCCCTTCTCCCTCCCTCCCTCCCTCCCTCCTGCCTCCCTCCATCCCTTCCTCCCTCCCCATCTATCTTTTTTCGAATAAAATAGAACATATAAGTCATATGAACAGAATTTAGGTATTTTGAATAGAATAAAATAGAAAATTTTAGTAATATAATTTTTTAGGTATAGAAAATTTTCAATTATAGAAATGTATTGGAATGCTATATGAGAAATTTTTAGGTATCAAATTTAGTAACAAAAATTTTTAGTAAGAAAATTTAGGTACAATTTTTTTTGTAATTTCATTTTTCAATATAGAAATGTATTGGAAAATTTAATTATTTTTATGTCATTATCACTTTGTCATCAAAGAATGCTATATGAGATTTGATGATCTAAAATTTTCACTCGGTGGAATATGCAGGCTTTGTAGAGTCGTGTCTCCTTAGAGTGATCGTCATCCGAGCTACATCTACTTCCTATACACCCGAGTCGGTGAGATAAAGTCCACCTCGTCCTTCTCTAATCCTCGGTGTGTTGAATAGAGTAGAACTAGGGTATTTAGTTATGCTTCTTAACCAAATGAAATGTTCGGGTTATAAGATATATTGAAATGTTTTTGTCAATACCGAACCATTGAAATGCAATGAGCACCAGTTTAAATGCTCATGTGCGAATGCTTATTATAATTGATCCGGATAGAATTTCAAGTTTAAGCATCGTTGTATGTGTATCATCTTTGTATCGCAGGGAAAATCCGAGTGGCCTATGTTTTGCCTGAGTGTTGATTCATTTCCATTCTGGCAAATTTGAGGCGCTCGATATGTCCTATTTTAGCAAAGGTCATGCCGAATTTTTCTGTGAATTTTAGCATGACTTGTGCTAGAATATGTAGGAAATATCGAGTGCCCCGGATTTGCTAGAAAGAGAATTAAATGACATTTCGAGTTGACTTTAAGTCTGTCAGGGCTCCATACATGACAATCAAAATATAAGTGAGGGAGAGTCTCCACCATATATGAGAGAAGAAGAATTCCGACTGTTGTCGTGGGGGTCGCTTCTCCTCCTTCTCCTTGTGCTAGACCTTTGTTATGCACAAGGGGAAGGAGGAGTAGCGACCATCATCGACGGTCGAAAAATAAGTGAGGGAGTGTCCACCATATATTAGAGAGGAAGGAGAATCCCGACAGACCGATAGTCAACCCGTGATGAATTATAATGATCTAATTTAGTTTTGTAGTACATATATTGAATTTCAGAAGTTTAATCTTTGAATTATGAACATAGGAAATGCCTGACGACGATGATAGGCTCCCGGAGTGCAACTGGTGTGGCGATGACCGCGGTCTGTGCGACAGGCCTCACCTGGTGAAGGTCGGCGCTTCAGTATTACGCTCCAGGAGACCTTCGATGTTGAAACGGTACGCAATGACGACAAGTGTTTTTTCGTAATTAAGCATGACTTCTGCTTCTTCAACGTGTAATTTTTGTCTTTTACAATTCGACTAGCTTATCCCATGCCATGCGAGACGCTACGTCTTGGAGAGGCTGGATTTTGAAGATCATGAAAGTATGGAAACAAAGATAGTTCACCTAAGGACCCATCATGGATATGATTTTGCTGTAAATATATACAATTCTGAGAGCGTATCCCATTTTGGGTTTTCGAATTGGGAAGCACTTTGCAAGACGTATGATTTTCATGAGGGTATGCTTGTCACCTTGGATCTTGGTGATCTTGCCATCGACGAAGAGAATATGGACATTTGGGTCCTTGTTGATACGCTTCCAATTCTACCGTCATGTGAGTTTCTCAAACATATTTATTAAGTAATTTATATTGTTTATTTTAAAATAGTTGACATCTTATTTCTATTGACAGCATATTTTCATTCTTCAAAAAATGTAAGGAAGATGGTAGACCGAACCTACTACACCGATGGCACAGAATTAACTTATCAGGAGAAAGATCATCTTATCGCATTTATTATTGATGTTGATAATTACAATATCATTATCAAACTCCTGCACATTATGGTCAATACGTGCCACTAGTGCACGTGCTGACCTACGGTAACATCCATGGAGATGGCATGGTAAGATTTTTTACTATTATGACATCCATGCATCTTTTGCATATATTCTTCTAAAGCTAAACTACATTGCTAACTACGATGTTATTATTATGTTTTTCAACAGAAAATCCCGAAGGATTGTGTGCCTGATCTGATGTTTCTGAAAGGTCGGCTTGATGTTATTAGCTTACGGCCATATCTTCCTAGGCTTCACAACTGTTCATACCGGATTTCTAAAACTGATCAAGATATGACAATCAAAGAATGGAAAAAATGTATGAACAATCATAGGGAGCTACTTGGAAGCAACATCATGCGAAGCGCAAGAATTGGAGACAGGATAGTTTCCATTCTCCATAATGGAGAGTCAGGGCCTATCTTGTTTTATGATATTTTACCTTAGAGAGGGTAGTAGGTCCTATGAGAGAGGAGTAAGTCATAGGTACAATGTGTTATCATGTGCTACAATGTGTTAGAGTTGATGATGATGAGGAGGAGGTGTTGTGATTATGACTAGTGACCAAGTTGTTATATGATGTCTCATGGACGAAAATGATCACCAAGTTATTATGATGATGCATGATGCTAAGTTGTTATATGAGCATGATGACTTATTATATATATATATATATATATATATATATCAGTGGGTGAAATGAACATGGATTAGATTCAAGTCACTACAAAAAAAGACACATCTGTGACATTTTGGGCCGAACAAAAAAAATCGGTCATGCTTATGATACTTCTATGACAATAATTGTGACAAAACCCGGTATCATCATAGATGTGGTGGGCTCCTACTTCTACAACAAAAAATCATGACAAAAAATGGGCTTTTCGTCCTGGGCGGGCCGGAGACGCAGCTGCATGACATTCTTATGGCCGTCCATGACGGAAAAAACCGTGGTCGAAGCAAGGGCGAGGAAAATATCGGGGGAGTTCCCGGTTACGGTGCGTTGTCGGGGGCCGAGCGATGCGTGTTTCTCTCGTACGTACGCGCGTGTGTGCGAGGCGTTGGGCTCTAACTGAACCCGAGCGAGGCGTTGGGCTCTAACTGAACCCGAGCGATTGCACTGCAGGCTACGCGTTACTGAACCCGAGCGATCGATCGATGGCTGTTAACTGAACCCGAGTGATTCCTTCGCTACTGCTGCTAACTGAAGCCGATCGATGCTGCCTCTTGATGAACAGTGAGCGTTGTTGGGGGTTTGGATGAACAGTTCCCAGTGGGGGGTTGGATGAACAGGACCCCGTGGTGTTGCCGCTGGATGAACAAGACCCCGATCGATCGAGCCGGTTGGGAGGTGGATGAACAGGACCCAGTGGGGGGCTGGACGAACAGGACCCCGTGGAGGGCTGGATGAACAGGACCCCATGGAGGGCTGGTTGAACAGTAGTCGGTGGAGGGCTGGATGAACAGTAGCCCGTGGAGGGGTGGTTGAACAGGACCCCGTGGAGAGGGCTGGTTGAACAGTAGCCAGTGGAGGAGCGCGCGGTTGAGGATGGATGAACAGGAGCCCGTGGATGAACAGTCGCTGTCGGATTTCGGGTTCTGGCAAAACCCTTGAGGTTAGAACACTTGGGTGCGCACGAATCTCCCTCCCCCTAGCTCTCTCTCGCAACGATCGTTAGGCCTAGCGCGTCGAACCCAAAGAGCAAGGAGACACAAGAGTTTATACTGGTTCGCGCCACCGATGTGGTGTAATACCCTACTCCAGTGTGGTGTGGTGGATTGCCTCTTGGGCTGAGGATGAACAGTTACAAGGGAAGAACAGCCTCCTGAGGAGAGGTGCTCTTGTGCTTGGTGAACTTGTGTGAGGCTATGGATGGAATGGCTCCGATCCAAGATGAGCGGCCTCCTATGGTGGTGGCTAGTCCTATTTATAGAGGCCCTGGTCCTCTCCCCAAATATTGAGCGGGTAGGGATCCAACAAAGGCCAAATTCGAAGGGAGACAACTAGTACAAGTTATCCTGACTAAAGGTGGTCTTCGCATGCCAAAGGCTATGGTCGTGACGCCATCTTGGGCTCCACGGTGACCTCCGTCCTATCGTCCTGCTGGTCTTGGTCTCGTTGCACCGATATGGAAACCTTTGCCTGATGCCTCGGGACTCCTCGCCTGCGCTTGCCTCTTTAGCACCAAAGAGGAAACGAGGACACTGCGCGCTGGTGCCCGCCTGGTGCCCGCCTGGCCTTGGTCATCATGGCTTGCGTGACGGGAACCTCACGAGGTATCCCTTGCCTTGATCTCTCCGCCCCTCGCGAGCCAGCCTGGTGAAGCCGCCCCTGAGGAGGTCTTGCGTCGTCCGCTTCGCGAGGGTCTTGAGTGTTTGCTCGTGAAGATGGGTTGTACAGAGCCATTGGTGGAGCCACGCTGTGGGCCGCAGGCAGGCAAGTCTGGGGACCCCCGTTCCCAGAACGCCGAAAGTAGCCCCTGGGCCCAAGGCGCCCTCGGACTTGGCTTCGAGGCGAAGCCAAAGGGCAAGTGCGGAGCGCCGCGGGCCCCAACAGCCTGCGGCCCCGCTTGACGCGTGGCAATTGATTTGACGTGGGCGTCTCCGCTTCCCCACACCGCCTCGGACAGTGCCCGGCTTGATGAGTCCTTGCTGCATGTAGAGCAAAATCATTATTACCTGTGATCGTGGGCATCGCCGGTTGGTCTTCTCCCGCTATAAATGAGGAGGGGGCGGAGCCCCCGTGGATCATCTCTTCCTGCTCCGCTCGCTCCTTCTCCCTTGCTCCATTGCTAGAAGCAATACCCATGGCGCCGATTCGGAGGTTCTCGGCCGTGGAGAAGGGAAAAACCCCCCGCGACGAGCCCGGGCCACTTTCGCCGAAGAAGAGGCCGGCCCACCGCCGCGATGTAGTCGTGAGGCCGGAGGTGTCGAGGCCTTGGTGCAAGCGGCCTCCTCCCGGGTACCCGCTGCCTCTGTACGCCCAAGCTGAGGTCTCCGAAGGCAGAGGCGGCGAGCGCCGCTGTCCGCGCCGTGGCCATGGTCGCCGCGCCGTGGTGACGCACGTCGTCACTCCTGGAGCCCATGTCGCGGACTCCTCGCGCGAACTCGTGATGTGGGCGGCGATGCCTCCGCGCACCTAGATTCGTTTCCCGTAGTCCTTCTCCACCGAGATGCCGCCGAGGAGCCCCCTCGAGCTTTGGCTGCAGCACGCCGACTGCGACGCCCCGGCGACTGGAGCGGAGGTTGAAGCCGTTTCCCCAGGCAAGATCTTCATCACCAGCGGCTGGGGAGAGGTTGCTCGGGTCTGCCGTGTGGAAGGCGCCCTCGCCATCCACTTTGAGTACGACGGCGCCTCCACCATGTTCTTCAAAGTCTTCGATGAGGAAGGCCGCCGCCTGGAGTGCTGCCCTGGAGGGGGTCGTCGGGACGGTGCAGCGACCAGCGCCGAGCCTGCCGCCGGCTTCGCTAGCGGCTCCCCCAGCAGCAGCAGTGACGCTTGGGAGTCCAGCGACTCTCCCGAGCTCTACGAGACCCCAGAGACGAGCGACGACAGCTACGTGCCTCCAAGCTCTCGCCTGGCCCGGAGTAGGGCCGCAGCCGTTGCTGATCTGGATGGGGTTGGCGCCGGCCTCCCGTGGCCCACTGTTGATGATGGCGTCGGCTGCCGTGGCACGTGGGGATAGAGCTCCTAGGAACTCCCTTCTTTTTGTTCCCTGCGAGGAATAGAAATGGACCCCGTGGGGGCGTGTAAAGGGTTTGTAATGTCTTCTGTTCATATTATCCTTATTATGAAAATTTGCGAACGCATGTCTTGTTTCGGCTCGGTCTCCCCTTTCCAACCCCACGGCAGCTCGGTACTCTACGCTGACAGGTCCCGGTCCCCAGGCAGGCTACAGCCATCGCTGGTATGCCAGGTCGCGATGCCGTGGTCAACGCCAGGAGGTGAGCGGCCCGAGGTCCAGTAAGAGCTCATGAGGCACGATGCTCAAGAGGTCCCCTATAGCGCTCAAGCGACTACCGAGAGGCAGGAAAGGGTGGCGATGTTGCCGTAACAAGGCTGCCACAGGTGAGGATCCTATGCTGTAGCGCTGGGTCGATCCAGGCGCGAGACTTATCTTGGCATTCCGGAGCTGGTTCCTTGCGTTGTGCCAGACTTGTGCATCGACTACTATTGGGTAGCTAGGTTAGGCCCGTGCGAGCCTCCCCCTCTTCTCCACACTTTTCTGTGTGCTCTACGTCCTCAGGTCCCGGCCCTCGAGCGAGCTCAGCCGCCGCTGGTATGCCAGGTCGTCATGCCGTGGTCAAGGCCAGGGGGTGAGGGCTGGAGAGCCAGTAAGAGCTCCTGAGTCACGATGCTCAGGAGCCCCCCTTTTATCGTGCAAGCGAATCGCGTGGGAGAAGAGGGAGCCTGTGGTATCGCTTGCTGTCGTCCTCAGGAGGTCCCTGCAGGTTAGCGCGAAGAGGGACATAGATTGCCACTACGATTACCGGTCTGCCACTAGTCGCCCCGCAAGAGGATGAAGGCACCGAGGGCCTGGTGAGGTGACGTGCGCGGGGCATGCTGCGAGTCAGAGCTCGACCGCTCAGATTTGTCGACGTTGCTAGGACGGACGTGAGCACAAGCGCCGTCCAGCGTGAGTAGCTCCAGTGGTGGGTGATAATCAAGTAGGTGATAACCATAGATAGATCATGCATGGCAAGTGAACTAGCTTAGGTAAATGCAAGAATGATACATGCCGCTGGGTTGGACCCGAACGGCCTGGGGATGATGCAGCCCGAGGGGCACCCCTAGCAGAGTAAGCTAAAGACGTGAAAGGATACATGTCGCAGGGACAGGCCCACACGGCCTGGGAATGATGCAGCCCGGGGGCGCTCCCAGCTGAATAAACTTGGAAAATGTCACCTGGTTCCGTTGTCGAAGGGGTGTTGGGGTAGCTAAAGACGCGTAGCGAAGGGGTTGCTCCTCATGAGCCACCGGGGCCCTGAGCCTCGGGAGGCTCTGAGGGTCCTGGCGGCTCCCCGAGGGCCATCTCCATCTCCACCAGGACTGCGTGATGTCTGGCCTCCTGAGCCGCCAGGATGCTCCGCAGGTTGCGCTGATAGGCGGCCACCATGCTCGGTAGGCCGAGTGGCATGCGAACATAGCTGTGAGGTGGGCCCTTGCAATGTCCCACGCGCGAAGGCCAGAAGAGCTCCTGAGATGCGGTCCTGTTGAGCCCTGGGATGTCAATGCAGACGCGCAGCCCGCCATCCTCGCCTGGATGGGGAGCTGCGCCAGGTGGGTGGCGGTCGCCGCGCATGGCTCTTGCTTCTTGAAGCTCTTGGGTAGTCTAGGTGATGAACTCCAGAGCACCAGGCGCTCCTCCCCCGGTGCCCTCCTGAGGGGAACGTGCCGCAAAGCACGCCTCCACGTGCTTCCCAAGCGCCTCCCTCGTGATGTCGGCCAGGTCCGAGGCCCTCCAGAAGAGAGCCCCCGAGCCCCGCTCGAGGAGGGCACCGGGCGCGCCTTCCTATGCGAGGGAGGGAGACGCCCCAGGCACGGGCGCCGATCCGGATGTGGCACCACTCCCCTAAGGCCCTGTACGGAGTAGCTTCTTCTTCTTCTTGGGGATGGCCTCAGGAGGGTACTGCGTGCTCTTGTTGTCTGGGTCTTCGACTGCAGCGGCCTGGAAGGCGCGCTCGAGGGAGCACACCGCATCTCTTTCTTCACAGGGGATTGTGATGATCCTGCCGCTCCCTGGCATCCTGAGGACGTTGTAGCCGTGGTGGGTCACTACCATGAACTTTGCCAGTGCTGGGTACCCGAGGATGGCATTGTATGGCCGACGGATGTGGGCGACGTCGAAGTCGATGAGCTCGGTGCGGTAGTTGTCACGCTGTCCGAAGGTGACAGGGAGGCGGACTTGCCCTATCGGGGTGGTGGAGCCATCGGTCACTCCTGAGAAGGGCTTGGTGGGCTGAAGCTGATCGTATGGCACTTGAAGGCTGTCGAATGTCTCGACGGACAGGACGTTAAGCCCTGCACCGCCGTCAATGAGGGTCTTGGTGACTTGTATGTTGCTGATGATGGGTGAACAGAGCATCGGGAGGGCGCCAGCGGTGGCCGCGCACTTGAGCTTGTCCGCCGAGATGAAGGTGATGGCGCACTTGGACCACCTGAGCGGGCGCGTGGCCTCAAGCATGGGAAGGACTGCGTTCACCTTGCGAGCAAACTGCTTGAAGATACGCTGAGAGGCTGGGGCCTGAGCTCCGCCCAAGATGCAGGCGATGGCGCGCGGTTCCTTGAAGCCCCCAACCCCCTCGTCCTGAAGGTGGTCTTCATTCCTTCTTGGTGGTGGCAGCAGCGGAGGAAGACCGATGTTTCCCTGAGGGCGATCCTCGCGAGCCTGATCCCTCCAGGCGCCCTCACGAGGCTGGTCTTGCGAGCGGTCCTCGCGAGGCCGGTCACGCCACTCCTGACGAGGGCCGCGGTCGTCCCAGCGTCCTTCGCCCCATCCTCCTCCTCGGCCGTAGCCCCAGTCGTTGCACTCGGGGCGTCGACCAAAGCAACCATCTCGAATGGCCCTGAGCTCTTGACAGTCGTTGGTGTTGTGGCTGTGTACATTGTGGAAGGCGCAGAACGGCCGGCTGCTCTTGGACGACTCGGGATGGTGCCGGCCGCGCTTTGTATCTGGCTCCGCCGCGAGCACGGCCACTCCCTTGCGCTTCACGTCCTTGGCCTTGGATTTCTTCTCCTCCAGGTCGGCAGCCAGGATCTTGAGGAGGGAAAGGCGCTGAGGGAGTCCTGGATTAGGGGGTCCTCGGACAGCCGGACTATATACTTTGGCCGAACTGCTGGACTATGAAGATACAAGATTGAAGACTTCATCCCGTGTCCGGATAGGACTCTCCTTTGCGTGGAAGGCAAGCTTGGCAATTTGGATGTGTAGATCTCCTCCCTTGTAACCGACTCTGTGTAACCCTAGCCCCCTCCGATGTCTATATAAACTGGAGGGTTTAGTCCGTAGGCTAGCTTTTAGGGTTTAGCCTCTACGATCTCGTGGTAGATCAACTCTTGTAATACTCATATCATCAAGATCAATCAAGCAGGAAGTAGGGTATTACCTCCATCGAGAGGGCCCGAACCTGGGTAAACATTGTGTCCCCCGCCTCCTGTTACCATCCGCCTTAGATGCACAGTTCGGGACCCCCTACCCGAGATCTGCCGGTTTTGAGACCGACATTGGTGCTTTCATTGAGAGTTCCACTGTGCTGTCATGATAAGGCTTTATGGTGTCGGATGTGGGGTTCCGGCAAACCCTTAAGGTTTGAACACTGGGGTGCGCGCGAAGTCTCTCCCTCCTACCGATCTACGCTCTAGCTCGCTAAGATCTCGTGGATGAACTCGTCGAACTTCCAACACAGAAAGACACGGGGTTTATACTGGTTCGGGCCACCCTTGTGGTGTAATACCCTACTCCAGTGTGGTGGTGGTGGATTGCCTCTTGGGCTGATGATGAACAGTACAAGGGAAGAACAGCCTCCTGAGGTTGAGGTGTTCTTGTGCTTGTGAACTTGTGGCGTGAGGATTCGATGCCTCTACTGTGGTGGCTAGCTCTACTTATATAGGCCCTGGTCCTCTTCCCAAATATCGAGCGGGAAGGGAGCCAACAACAGCGGGCAAATTTGAAGAGGGACAGCTAGTACAAGCTATCCTGACAAAAGCGGTCTTCGCGTGCAAAAAGCTCTGGGGTGACGCCGTCTTGGGCTCCACGATGACCACTGCCTTTCCGTCCTCCTAGTGTTGGTCTCGTTGCACCAATATGGCAACCTTTGCCTGATGCCTCGGTACTCTTCGCCTGCGCTGTCCTCCTTAGCACCAAAGAGGAAATAGAGACGCTGCGTGCACTGGCGCCCGCCTGGCACCCGCCTGGTACCGTTCGTCATGGCTCATGTCACGAGAGCCTTGTAAGGTTTGCCTCGCCTTGATATCTCCGCTCCTTGTGAGCCTGCCTGGCTAGGCCACTCCAGAGGAGGTCCTGCGTCGTCCGCCTCGCGAGGCTTGGACCCTCGCGAGGGTCTTGGGTGCTTTGTTGACGAAGATGGGCCATAGGGCCTGCTACTTAGCCACGCGGTGGGCCGCAGGCAGGCTAGTCTGGGGAACCCCGTTCCCAGAACGCCGACAGTAGCCCCCGGGCCCAAGGTGCGCTCGGGCTTGGCTTTGCAGCGAAGCCAAGGGTCAAGTTCGGAGCACCGTAGACCCCAAAAGCTTGTGGCCTCGGTTGACGCGTGGCGGTTGATTGGACGTGGGCGTCTCCGCTTCCCCACGCTGCCTTTGAATCCGCCTGGCTATGCGGCCCCTGCGGCCTACACAGTTGTTCCTCCGCCTCCTGCGCCTTGCTTCCCCAATTCCCCTGCTTCCTTGTGGCTCTGCTTCTCTTCTCCAATCTGACTTGCGCTCCGCCTGCTCCATCGCCATGGCGCCGAAACAAGCCGAGAAGGGGAAGAGTCCTCTCTCTCTTCCAGCCGCGCCTCCATCCTTTGCGCCGGCGCTCGGCCGGTCTCGGCTGCACAACAACGAGGCCATGGACAAGGTGCGCCCGATGCTTGCTTCCAGCTTCAATGAGTGGGGGGAGACGGTGGCTTGGCCCGTGTCTCGCACTCGCACGGCTCAGACGGCCACTGAAGTCCCAATCTTCATAGATGCCCTCTGGGCTGGCCTGATTCCTCCCTTCTCCGCCTTCTTCAATGCGGTGCTTGAGCATTATCAGATCCACATGCTGCATCTCGACCCTCAGTCTGTGACTCTGCTTGCTGTCTTGGCCTTCGTGTGCGAAGCCATGGTGGGCGTCGCTCCCTCGGTGGCCCTCCTCCGTCACTTCTTCTCATTGCATCTGGCCGACCCTCAGCAATGCTCGGGGTGCGTGAGCTTCCAGGCCGTGGCTGCATCGGCGGGCGAGGGGATCGATTTCGAGCTTCCTCCATCCACGAGCGAATTCCGGACACGATGGGTGTTCGTCGATGCTGGTGTGCTCAGTCCTCTGCTTCAGGCTCCGTCGGGGCCCGCTGTTCCTAACTCCGGCTGGAGCCATCAGCGGCTCGCGAGCCCCGGCCTTGCCCACGTCTGGCTCAGGTTGAGGTTGCTGAAGGATCGCGGCGTAACTGCGCCGATGGTGGTGAAGGAATTCGTCCAACGCCGGGTCGCTTCGCTTCAGCGCCATTCTCGCCCAATGTGGACCTTGCTCAGCAGCCAGGACCATATGAGGTTTCAGGAGTCCAGGCTCCTCCTCGGGATGCGGTGAACAGTGCTCAGGGTCCTGACGGGTGTCTTTCTGCCGGCCGAACTGCTTGGGAAGAACTGTTTGCTATACCGCTGCAAGAATAAGGATGAAATTGTAAAGGACATGCCTCTCTTTGATGAATGGGGGCCGCGACCGATCGACCTGGAGGGGCCTTGTGAGAACCCCGTCGTTGTGGTTCCCTTCCTTGCCCCTGATGCTGAGCTCGCCCCAAGTGACGGTGCAGGTGGGCGCGCTCAGGCGGAGGCCGGCGGCTCGAGTGCTGAGGAGCACGTGCCGAGTGGTGATCCAGGGGCATCGTCCTCAGGAGCCTGCCACTCCCCTTCTGAGGCGTCAGCTGCTGAGGAGACGCTGCATGCGACTCCCGAGGCCAAGGCTCCAGGAGCCTCGAGAGGTCGTGGTGAAACGGTGCCCGGCTGTTCGCCGCAACCGGGCACCCCTGAAAATATTCTTCCGAGCTCTTCTTCGGCCCCGCTGCGCACCGGCCGTCACGTCCAGCGTTTCGGTCGTCTTTGTGTGGACTTTGAGGAGCTCCGCAAGAGGAAAGGATCTCCCAGCGGCAGCAACATCTTTGGACCGCTGAAGCGGAGGAAGTACATCACCGTTGACGTGTAAGTATCGTACCGCTGTGGCTCTCTGTATGCTGCTTTCTTCTTCTGACGCCAGTCTTTCAGGGCTCGTTCCACTGAGGCTGCCGAGTCTCCTGAGAAACGGCCTCCCTCTTCCTTAACTCTTCCGCCAGCCTCGAGCGCTCCGAGTCCGCTGGTTGCCCCTGGAGCAGGGTTGGTTGAAGGGTACCTCCTGCCTTCCTGGCGCGCTGAACCTGCAGGCTCGTCGCTCCTCCCCCTTGGTCTGGCGTGGAGCTTGGCAGGCATGCCCAAGACTCCTTCGCTGGTCTTTGACGGCAATTTGTTGGCTTCGATCTTCGGCTCCTCTTCGAGCAGTGAGCCCCAGCCGGCTTGGGCTTCTCGCGAGGACGAGCTGGTGTCGGGTGTGGCGCCAGCCCCCAGCCCCCTGCCGAGGGGTGGCGCGCGGCTTGGCGCCCCGCCCGCAGCCCCTGAGGTGGAGGACGAAGAAGGCCGGGCGTTCGAGCTTATGCGCGGGCGAACCGTGGTTCGCCATGAGCTTTTCCAGGAAGCGATGAACACGATGAGCCGACTTGGTGAAGAGCTCGCGAGTGTCGATTCGCGTCTTGAGGCTGAAGGTCTCCGGCTAGCGGAGGAGCGGCGCAAGCTGAAGGTGGCCATCAACCTCGGCCGCTATCAGCGTGACTCTGAGAACACGAAGGCCGAGGCGTCTCTCAAGGTTTCCCGCGAAGCCCGCTCACAAGCCTTGGAAGAGGCTCGCGAGGCTGATCGCCGCCGCGAGGCTGTGGAGAAGCGCGCGTGGGAGCTCCAGGCCTGGAGCGCGTCTCTTGAGCAGCAAGTGGAGGCATGCAGGGCCGCTCTTGCGTCGCCGAGGGGGACGCCCGTGGAGGAAGAGGAGGTCCGGAAGCGTGAGGAGGCACTGGCCCTGGAGGCCATGGAGCGTAGCCGCGAGCTCGAGCAACTGGAGACGAGGGAGCGTCAAGTTGCCCAAGCAGAAGACGCCGTCGGGGCTCGCGAGGCTGGAGTTGAGGAGGAGGTGAACCGCCGGGTGGCCGAGGTTCGCGCGGACCTGGTGGGCAGGTATGACCTGAAGCTGAAGCTCGCGGGCGTGGAGGATGAGGGCAGGGCCGCTGCCCTCAGGCCCTGGTTGGACGAGGCTGAGAGGCGCGTGGAAGCCACGGCCGCCGCCCTGGTCACGACGCAGGCAGACTTGGCCTCCACCCGCGCCGAGCTGCGTTCCCTCCGGAGGCGGGTTGATGACGCAGAGGCCGTCGCGAGGCAAAACACGGAGGAGGTGCTCCAACGTCGAACGCTGGAGCGCGAGCATGCCCCTATGCTTCAGGATCTCCGGAACAGGTCCAATATCGCCCTGGGCCATATTTGCGACGTGGAGGCGCCGACCCCTCACTCAAATGATTATGCCAGCCACCTGACCTTCTTCACCGAGGTGGTGACGCGCTTGGAGGCCCGATCAGCCAGAGCTCGCCAGCTGGTGGAGGAAAGGGGACGTGGACTGCTCGAGCGTGCTTTCTCCCTTGTCTTTAGCCACCTCCTGAACGCCGACCCCAACTTTGACTTTGACGCCGCCGTCGCCCCCATGCCCACGGTTGTCCGGGGCGACCTAGCGCGCTGGGTTGAGGACCATGTGGACGCGTTGGTCAGGGCCTTCGCTTCGGAGGATGACGCGGTGGTGGTCGTCACAGATGAAGGCGACGTGGTCGACGGTGGCGACGGGGGCGTCGCCGATGGCGGCGATGATGCCGATGAAGACGACGATGACGCGAGTGACGCGTCTGCGGGTGACGTAGCGAGTGACATTTCTGGCTGATCCCTTGTTCTCATGTCATTTCTTCCTGCGCACAAACTCGGGCGTGGCCCTTGGAAACTTGTAAGAGCATTTTGAGAGGGGGAGCCCCTCATGTAAGCAAATTGCAGTTTTTACTTTCCCATGCGATGTGAGTTTGTGTCCTTGTGAACTTGTGAATCCTGATGCGAGTTTTCTGTCTTGGTTTACCTTAGTCAGCGCCAGCTTTGAGCTGGACTGCGATGTGTCGAGTTCCTGAGAACCTTGCGGAGCTCGTGGCCCCATCGGAAGGGGCCCCACGAGAGGTGAGCACCAGTTGCAGTGTTAGCGCGCGCTTGGCGCGCGCGTGCTTCGCGCAGCCCCGCTCGCGAGGAGCTCGTGAGGGAAAAGCGATGGACATGAGTCCCAGACAAGACGAGATCCAGAAGGCAAGAAATTGCTCAAACGAGAAAAGACTCCCCCCGCGCGCATCGATAAAAACTCAGCTTCAACTCAAATCTAGATCCAGAAAGCAAAGGTACAGAAAGAGAGACCCAAAGCAAAAGGCCGCGTCTGACACCTAGTCTAGTCTTCTGGCCTTCAAGTCTTCTCACCAGCGCGGAGCTAACTGTTGCCACTAGGCGTGGGAGGGAGCCCCAGGGCCTGAGGCCGGCACCCCTGAGACTCCGTGGCGTGTACAACCCCAACTCATTATTACGTGAGAGTGTCACGGGCGGCGAGCTTCACAGGCACTGGGCCTTCTTCATAGGTACCGGCCTTGCTTCATATCGCCAGACGAGGGCCCCGCCTTGCGCCACTCTTGACCTCCTCTCAGCCGACCGGTCACCAGGACGACACAGAGGAGGGAAAGAGGATGCCAGCGGTTCCCCCGGCGACCACATGTCCTCTGCCGGGGGAAGGGTTGTCGAGGCCTCCCTGGCAGAGGGCCTACCTCCGGGTGTCGTCAGGCGTCGCGCGCCGGGGGGAGGGGCCTTGCTCCTGGCTCCCTCTTGGTGGCCCCCAACGTGTCTCCCTGGTTGGGATGGGTGCCGCCGTACCTGGGTCGTCGGTCGACGCTGCAACCTGATTCATCTGTAGTCCATGGTTAGCATAAGCCTGTTCTTGAGAGACTAGCGGTACCCTGTAGTTGCCGCTGCCGGCGCGATCGTTGTGGTTCTCCGTTGGTTCTCGGAAGGCTTCGGCTCCTAGCGCCCCTTCCCCCCCAATCTTCTCCAGTGAATGGGCCGCGGTCGTCCTCTGGTGCGTACCCTTGGTCCATCATGCGGGGCACGTAGGCTTCCGGGGCCGTCACCCCGAACACCTCGCCGTGGTGCCCCACGCTCCATGTTCTCCCGTCCAGGACGGCGCCCTGGGGATGACAATACGGCATCCCGCTGGGACCATGGGGGGCGACGCTTGCGCTTGTGCTTGTCGAGGGCGGCATGGGGGAGTTGGAGCCCCCTACGCCGCCGACCGTGCTGATGTTGATGAAGCCCCCGGGCGTAGTCGATGGCGCGCGGACGTGGTGAGGTTCGCCGCGCGGCCCTGAAGTTGCCTGGGGAGGAAGTCGATAGCAGAAGGGTGGTGCTCCCAACGCCGCTGCGTCCAGCCGCTCCGCAACACGCTCAAGCAGCGTGTCCCGGCCGCTCTCCATCAGCCTGCATCGCAGCAGCTCCCTTGCCACGGTGAGCGCTACCCGCATGTTTTCTTGCTCCCGCGTGAGTGCGGCGCCGTTGCTGCGGCATGGCTAGCTGCTCTTGCCGCGGCCCGTACCTGTCGTGGGGCGAGGGTGGATGATGCGTGGCCGTGCTGCCCGCGCCCGGCGGAGTTTGGCGGCGCCCGTGCCGCTTGGAGTGCAGGGTCGAGACCTTCATGGGCAGGCGGCGCTGCCCGGGCTGGCCAGGCTGCCCAGCGGTCGGAGCCGGCCCTTGAATCGCCAGACATCGTGGCTGGGGAGCGTCAGAGAGCTGACTGGCGGAGAAGAAGCTCCAGCGCACCCCTACCTGGAGCGCCAAATGTTGGATGTGGGGTTCCGACAAACCCTTAAGGTTCGAACACTGGGGTGCGCGCGAAGTCTCTCCCTCCTACCGATCTACACTCTAGCTCGCTAAGATCTCGCGGATGAACTCATCGAACTTGCAACACAGAAAGACACGGGGTTTATACTGGTTCGGGCCACTGTTGTGGTGTAATACCCTACTCCAGTGTGGTGGTGGTGGATTGCCTCTTGGGCTGATGATGAATAGTACAAGGGAAGAACAGCCTCCTGAGGTTGAGGTGTTCTTGTGCTTGTGAACTTGTGGCGTGAGGATTCGATGCCTCTACTGTGGTGGCTAGCTCTACTTATATAGGCCCTGGTCCTCTTCCCAAATATCGAGCGGGAAGGGAGCCAACAATGGCGGGCAAATTTGAAGGGGGACAGGTAGTACAAGCTATCCTGACAAAAGCGGTCTTCGCCTGCGAAAAGCTCTGGGGTGACGCCGTCTTGGGCTCCATGATGACCTCCGCCTTGCCGTCCTCCTAGTCTTGGTCTCGTTGCACCAATATGGCAACCTTTGCCTGATGCCTCGGTACTCCTCGCCTGCGCTGGCCTCCTTAGCACCAAAGAGGAAATAGAGACGCTGCGCGCACTGGCGCCCGCCTAGAACCGGCCTGGTACCGTTCGTCGTGGCTCACGTCATGAGAGCCTCATAAGGTTTGCCTCGCCTTGATATCTCCGCTCCTCGTGAGCCTGCCTGGCTAGGCCACTCCAGAGGAGGTCTTGCATCGTCCGCCTCGCGAGGCTTGGACCATCGCGAGGGTCTTGGGTGCCTTGTTGACGAAGATGGGCCGTACAGCCTGCTGCTTAGCCACGCGGTGGGCCAGCTGGCTGGCTCGCAGCAACAACACATCAAGAAATCCTGGCAATTCAGATGCCAAAGATAGCAACGGCAGACCACGTCGCAACAGACACAAGCGCCGCAACAACAACGATAACGCCGAAGACATGGCAGTCAATGCCAGATTCAGCGGCTCTAAATCCGGTCAGCGGAAAAAGCCGTTCAAAAGAAGCAATCCGGGCCCGTCCAGTTTGCACCGCATACTCGATCGCTCGTGTCAAATTCACGGCACCCCCGATAAGCCAGCCAACCACACCAATAGAGAATGCTGGGTGTTCAAACAGGCCGGCAAGTTGAATGCCGAAAACAAGGAAAAGGGGCTGCATAGCAACGACGAGGAGGAGCCCCGGCCGCCGAACACAGGAGGATAGAAGAAATTTCCTCCCCAAGTGAAAACGGTGAACATGATATACGCAACCCATATTCCCAAGTGGGAACGGAAGCGTGAACTAAGGGACATCTATGCGATGGAGCCAGTCGCCCCAAAGTTCAACCCATGGTCTTCTTGTCCGATCACTTTCGATCGCAGGGACCACCCCACTAGTATCCGTCATGGCGGTTCTGCCGCATTGGTCCTTGACCCCATCATTGACGGATTTCACCTCACTCGAGTCCTTATGGATGGCGGTAGCAGCCTGAACCTTCTCTATCAGGATACAGTGCGCAAAATGGGTATAGACCCCTCAAGGATCATACCCACAAAAACCACCTTTAAAGGTGTCATACCAGGTGTAGAGGCCTGTTGCACGGGCTCAATCACACTGGAAGTGGTCTCCGGAACTCCGGACAACTTCTGAAGCGAGGAGTTAATCTTCGATATCGTCCCCTTCCGCAGTGGCTATCACGCACTGCTCGAACGAACCGCATTCGCCAGATTCAACGCGGTACCGCATTATGCATACCTCAAGCTCAAAATGCCAGAACCTCGCGGGGTTATAACAGTTAATGGAAACACAGAACGCTCGCTCCGTACGGAGGATCACACCGCTGCCCTTGCAGCAGAAGTGCAAAGCAGCCTTCTGAGGCAAAACCGACAATTAGGCGAAAAAGCCCCGGACACCTTCAAGCGAGTCCGGAGTACCCTGCAACAGGAACACCAGGCACGTTCAGAGCTTGCCTAGCAATTCGGCCTCCGTCCTAGTCCCAGTCAAGCGGCGAAATTTGCGCCGCGCATACATAGTTATGCACTCAATATACCATGGGCATAGGCGAGGCACGGGTACGGCACGGCCCACAATGCGGCTCGACCGCTTCAGGACCCGTATACCTTTAACATTTTCTTCCTTTCAGGCCCCTATTCTCTGAAGGCCCTCTCCGATCGTCTGATTATCAGACCCGTCATGGGAAGGAAACACCAAGGAAGCAAGAAGCTTTGACGTACAAGGGAATCCCCAGGTGGTCTCTGATAATGATCGCTATACCTGTTTTGCATACCCACACGCAGCTTGCCCTTGGATAAGACATGTCAAATAGTCCTATTTTTACTTATTGCACTACTTGTATACATACGTTTTGACATATCACTTAAATAACAATGTACATCATTAGCTCATTATTGCATTCCTTCATCTTTTTCCCTTGTCTGCTTATTTATGACAAATTGCACCCGTACATTCTGATACGTCCAATGCGCCAAGGGCTTCAGTGTACCCCATAACACAGCATGAAAAGTCCGAACACTTTCGATAGTGTGGCACCCCGAACTTATAGCATTATATGCATCAGCTCCGAATCATGTCTTGGGTCAATAGTTGGGTTTGCCCGGCTCCCATGTTTTGGTACCTTACGTTCCGCTATATCAGCTAAGGTAGCACTGGGAGAACTACTGCGATTGTGTCCCGGTTCTTCCGGATGAGCACCTCAGCAGAGAATGCCGAAAACTAACTATCATGATGCGGCGAGAGCTGGTCGCTCTTCGAGAGGTCTCAAATCCTTAAAGTTTTTTTCTGCTTCGGGCGAAGAGTCCCCCTTGTCCGATTTAGGCGTACATAGCGCCCCAAGTTCGGCCTTCCGAATACTAGGGGCTTCGCCAAAATTTAAAATTATAGACTTCTATGGCTAAGTGAGAGCGATAAAGCTTTATAGTCCGATTGCCTGGTTCGTTGTGCTGAACACCTCCTTCGAAGGACCCAAAACTGGGATAAAGAGTGATCAGGTTTATCCCGAACACCGCAATACTAGTTACATGGGGGCAGAAGCCGACGACTCGCCAACTCTCAAATTTTATAAACGGCCGCACAGAAGGTAATATTTTAAATCAACAAGCGTTATATAGCGCACATGAACTCGTTTTCATATTACATGATCACATGAGTACATTCATTCAAATATTACATCTTTAGCACATTCCTCCGCCACAAGGCGAGCACCCTTCAGAACACTGTCATAATAATTTTCAGGGTGGCGATGCTCCTTGCCCTCCGGCGGCCCCTCCTTCACCAGCTTTTCGGCGTCCATTTTCGCCCAGTGCACTTTCGCCTGGGCAAAAGCCCTGCGCGCACCCTCAATGCAGACGGACCGCTTTATGACTTCAAACCGTGGGCAGACATTCACAAGCCGCCTTACCAGGCTGAAATAGCTGCTAGGCAGGGGCTCACCAGGCCACATCCGGACTATGAGACCCTTCATGGCCAGTTCGGCCGCCTTGTGAAGCTCGACCAATTGCTTCAACTGGTCGCTCAAGGGCATCGGATGTTCAGTCCCAGTATACTAAGACCAGAACAACTTCTCCGTCGAGCTCCCTTCCTCGGCCCGGTAGAACTCCGCGGCATCCGACACACTGCTGGGTAGATCTGCGAATGCTCCTGGAGAGCTCCGAATTTAGGTAAGTAAAAGGAAAGTTTCCTTCACATGCTTGCTTTGCATAGTGAATGTCTTACCCGCCGCTATCTTCTTGACCGCCTGAATTTCCTGGAGGGCCTTTTGGGCTTCGGCCTTGGCATTTTGTGCGTTCTCGAGGGCCTTCGCAAGCTCGGACCCTTGTGTCTTAGAGTCACGCTCCAAGGACTCGTATTTCTTGACAAACTCCTGGAGCTCTTGCTGAACCTCGCCGACTCGGGCCTCTTGCTTCTCGCGCTCCTTGGCCGCTTTGCCTTCGGCCTCGGACAGTGCCTTCTTCAAGGCCGCCACTTCGGTCGTGGCCCCTAGCAAAATTCATGACGATCCTGTGATCTAACAACCACCTTCTTTTTCCTTTATCAATAAACAGACGGGGTATCACTTACCTTTGTTCTCTTCGAGCTGCCTCTTGGTAAGGCCGAGCTCTTCCTTGGACCGCTTAAGGTCCAGCTTCAGTGCGGAGACCTCCGCTGTGCGAGCGGCAGTGGCCAGTAGCGAAGCCTACTTATTCACATAGACATATTCTGATTAGACTCCTGTGATTATTATTTGATCCTCTGTTCGGCCTTTCTTTGCGAACACCAAACAGAGCATCAGGGGCTACTGTCTATGCTGTAACATTTTCTCATAATTTGATTACTTACCTCAAAGCCTGTTAGGAGGCTGGCACAGGCTTCAGTCAGTCCGCTTTTGGCGGACCGAACCTTCTTGACCACCGCACTCATGATAGTGCGGTGCTCTTCGTCAATGGAAGCACCGCGAAGAGCTTCCAGCAAATTGTCCGATGCCTCTGGATGGACAAAGGCCATCGGCACAGACGGCTTGTTCCCCTTTGCGACGGGTCACCTGACAGAATCCGGAACCACTGGAGGTTCCGGTGCAGTATTCGGCTGGGGGCTAAACTTGCTGCCCCCGGCATTAGAGCCCATGGGAGTCTTGCCCCCCATGCGCCCAGCGCCTGGAATATCGCCTTGGGGCACGTCCAGAACTATCTCCCCTTGGTTTAGTGCCCTTTGAGACAACACCTCGATGTCGTCCGTAGGGCGGGGGGAGGAGGCGGTCGGGAGTGAATCGCTGTTCATCTCCGCCTGGCCCAAAGACCCATCCAAAGAGGATACGTCGATATGGGCTTTGGATGGACTGCATGATCTTGTTTGGCATGATAAGAAGCAATAAAACAAAACATACCAGAACTATTATGATGTCCGGATACTTACGACTTCGCCAGGGGCTTGTCCCTGGGTAGCCACTCCTCATCGCTGAAAGCGGCTGTTGTGGAGCAGTCCGAAAGGAGGGTCCTTCCCTTCTTGGACCCTTCAGCCTCCCTAGATGGGGCGGCCTTCCTTTTCTTGTCTCCCTCGGCTGGGGGGGAGAACTTCCCTCTTCCTCCTCCTCGTTTTCGTGGGAGGAGGGCGCCTCGGTGTTATCGGACGATGATTCCGATACAACCTTGCGCCGGAGACCTTTCCTGGTCCCCGCGGCCTTCTTCTCCGGCGCCTCATAAGGCGCCAGAACCAGCATCCCCATTAAGAGAGCCCTTGCTGGATTTTCGGGCGGTGGGGCCGGACAATTGATCCGCTCCGCTGTCGCAACCCAGTCCTGTTAAAATGGCATGGAGGCTCAGATCCTTCACATGATTATACTGGGGAAAGGAACACCTTATAAGATATAAGGAGCTTACCGAATTGGCAGGGCGCTTGACGCTGAGTCCGCGATCCTCGGCAAGGGGAGGAGGCACCTCGGCAGACTTGAACAACACCTTCCAGATGTGTTGGTGCGTCGTATCGAAAAGCTCTCGCAACGTCTGGTGCTTGGCCGGGTCGAACTCCCACATATTGAATGCCCGTCTTTGACACGGGATGATCCGGCGGAAGAGCATGACCTGGACCACGTTGACAAGCTTGATTTTCTTGCTTATCATGTTTTTAACACAGTTCTGGAGTCCGGTCAGCTCCACCGATGAGCCCCAGGATAGGCCCTTCTCTTTCCAGGAGGTAAGCCGCGTGGGGATGCCGGATCAAAATTAGGGGGTCGCCACCCAGTTGGTGTCGCGCGGCTCGGTGATGTAGAACCACCCCGATTGCCACCCCTTCACGGTCTCCACATAGGAGCCTTCGACCCAGGTGACGTTGGGCATTTTGCCACCATAGCGCCTCCGCACTCTGCTTGCTGGCCGACTACCACCTTCGGTTTCATGTTGAAGGTCTTCAGCCACAGGCCGAAGTGGGGCTTGATGCGGAGGAAGGCCTCGCACACGACGATAAACGCCGAGATGTTGAGGATGAAATTGGGGGCTAGATCATGGCAGTCCAGCCCGTAGTAGAACATGAGCCCGCGAACAAATGGGTGGAGGGGAAATCCCAGCCTGCGGACGAAGTGGGTAAGGAATACAACCCTTTCGTGGGGTTCTGGGGTAGGGACGATCTGCCCCACGTCTGGGAGCCGGTGCGCGATGTCTGCGACCCGGTATCCGGCTTCCCGGAGCTCCATAATGTTCTCCTCCGTAACAGAGGAGACCATCCACTTGCCTCCCGCTCCAGACATGTTTGGAGTGGTTTTGCGGAGAAAATGCGAACTTGGGCGCTGGAGCTCGAGTGCGCAAGAATGGATGGGCAGGGAAGAAGAAGGCGTGGGTAAAAAAGAGGAGTGCTTGTCCCTTTATAAGGGCGGTAGAAACTGTGCGCCTCCCCACTTGCCTGGTAAACTCGCTTATTCCCCAAGCGCCGTGATTGATGGCGCGGTTGGGTTACCCACACCCGTATTGATGAGAATCCCATGATAAGGGGACACGATCTCTGCTTCGACAAGACGTGCCAAGAAAACTGCCTCGCAATATGTGCAGTAGCTGGTCGAGGAAAACGGTTCGAATAATGACCGGGCCGTGGCGTGATGTCACACTATAAAATTTGTCAGCAGATTAGATTCGTGGACTATTATACTCTCTACGGTAGTATGTGGAATTTGTTTTGCAGAGCCGGACGTGATCCTTGTGTTCAAAATCTTCTATGGAGTATTCGGAGGAGGAACCCGCCTTGCAATGCCGAAGACAATCTGCGCGCCGGACTCATCGTCATTGAAGCCTGATTCAGGGGCTACTGAGGGAGTCCTGGATTAGGGGGTCCTCGGACAGCCGGACTATATACTTTGGTCGGACTGTTGGACTATGAAGATACAAGATTGAAGACTTCGTCCCGTGTCCGGTTAGGACTCTCCTTTGCGTGGAAGGAAAGCTTGGCAATTCGGATGTGTAGATCTCCTCCCTTGTAACCAACTCTGTGTAACCCTAGCCCCCGGTGTCTATATAAACCGGAGGGTTTAGTCCGTAGGACAACAATGATCATAATCATAGGCTAGCTTTTAGAGTTTAGCCTCTACGATCTCGTGGTAGATCAACTCTTGTAATACTCATATCACCAAGATCAATCAAGCAGGAAGTAGGGTATTACCTCCATCGAGAGGGCCCAAACCTGGGTAAACATTGTGTCCCCCGCCTCCTGTTACCTTCCGCCTTAGACGCATAGTTCAGGACCCCCTACCCGAGATCCGCCGGTTTTGACACCGACAGGGGCCCCTCCTCTGCTCTTGCGCACTTGGTCGCCAGGTTGAATAGCTCCAAAGCCGTGCATAGCTCCTCGTGGATGGCGAGCTCCTCCTTCATCTTGACGTCGCGGACGCCATCAAAACACCGAAATGATGGCTTCGTTCATGACCTTGGCGATCTTGAGGCGAACATTGTTGAAGCGCTGGATGTACTTTTGCAGGGTCTCTCCTGGCTGCTGCCTGACGCGGCGTAGGTCGCCCACGGCTGGAGGGCGGTCACGAGTGCCCTGGAATTTGGCGATGAAGCGCTCGCGCATCTCGTCCCAGGAGGAGATCGAGCCCGGGGGCAGGTTCAGGAGCCATGAGCGAGCGCCATCCTTGAGAGCCATGGGGAACCAGTTCGCCATGACTTTTTCGTCACCATTGGCCGCCTCGATGCTCAGCTCATAGAGCTGCAGGAACTCCGCAGGGTCGGGGGTGCCATCGTAGCGAGGAGGTAGATTTGGCTTGAACTTGCCCGGCCAGGCGACGCTACGCAGCTCCGGAGTGAAGGCGCGGCAGCATGCCGTGGCCACCGGGGCCCTTTGCAGAGGTGGGGCCTGCCCTTGGCGCCTGCACACCACCACAGCAGGCGGCATGCGGTCTTTTCGTGGTGGCGCTGGGTGCGCGGGAGCATTCTTTTGCGGCCGGGGAACTTCTTGGCAGCTTCCTTCTTCTCGCGTGGGCGCCCGACGCGGTGGGTCACACCGGGGGGCCGCGTGCCTTGGCGCCAGGCGCCGTCTTGGTGCGGAGGTGGTTGAGGCGCCCCATGAGCCACGTCGCCTACAGCTGGCGGAGGGTGAGGCAACGAGTGGGATGGCGCGGGGGAGCCCCCTGCGGCGCTGACGAGCTCGGCGATGCGGTCTAGCCAGTCCTTGTAGAGGTCGTCGACTGGGCGGTAGCGCAGGAGCTCGCGCGCCATGAGCAGCACGGCCTGCGCGTCGGTGGGAGCGCGACGAGCATGGGACGACAAGCTGGCTGGGGTCAGTGATGGAGTGGCGATGTGGCCGTCCTGCCGCACCGAGCGGTGCAGCGAGGATGCTTGCTGCTCATTTCCCGCCGGGCCGGTGGCGGCGTTGGCGGCGGGTGACGGAGAACGACGGGGAGGACCGCCGACGGGGGCAGTCTGAGCGGCGAGGGCGGCCCGGCGCTCAGCGCGGGCTCGGCGCGCGTCCGACATGGTTGCGATGGAACGGTGGAACACGGATTGGCGGAAGGAAAGCTTCGGCACACCCTACCTGGCGCGCCAAATGTCGGATTTTGGGTTCCGGCAAAACCCTTGAGGTTCGAACAATGGGGTGCGCACGAAGATCTCTCCCTCCCCCCTAGCTGTTGGAAATATACCCTAGAGGCAATAATAAATGGTTATTATTATATTTCTTTGTTCATGATAATTGTCTAATGTTCATGCTATAATTGTGTTATCCGGAAATCGTAATACATGTGTGAATACATAGACCACAACGTGTCCCTAGTAAGCTTCTAGTTGACTAGCTCGTAGATCAACAGATAGTCATGGTTTCCTGACTATGGACATTGGATGTCATTGATAACGGGATCACATCATTAGGAGAATGATGTGATGGACAAGACCAAAGATCGTGTAGTTTCGTTTGCTAGAGCTTTTCCAATGTCAAGTATCTATTCCTTAGACCATGAGATCGTGCAACTCCCGGATACCGTAGGAGTGCTTTGGGTGTGCCAAACGTCACAACGTAACTGGGTGACAATAAAGGTACACTACGGGTATCTCCGAAAGTGTCTGTTGGGTTGGCACGGATCGAGACTGGGATTTGTCACTCCATATGACGGAGAGGTATCTCTGGGCCCACTCGGTAATGCATCATCATAATGAGCTCAATGTGACTAAGGAGTTAGTCACGGGATCATGCATTGCGGTACGAGTAACGAGACTTGCCGGTAACGAGATTGAACAAGGTATTGGGATACCGACGATCGAATCTCGGGCAAGTAACATACCGATTGACAAAGGGAATTGTGTACGGGATTGATTGAATCCTCGACATCGTGGTTCATCCGATGAGATCATCGTGGAACATGTGGGAGCCAACATGGGTATCCAGATCCCGCTGTTGGTTATTGATCGGAGAGGCGTCTCGGTCATGTCTGCATGTCTCCCGAACCCGTAGGGTCTACACACTTAAGGTTCGGTGACGCTAGGGTTGTAGAGATATGAGTATGCGGAAACCTGAAAGTTGTTCGGAGTCCCGGATGAGATCCCGGACGTCACGAGGAGGTCCGGAATGGTCCGGAGGTGAAGAATTATATATAGGAAGTCCAGTTTCGGCCACCGGGAAAGTTTTGGGGGTCACCGGTATTGTACCGGGACCACCGGAAGGGTCCCGGGGGTCCACCGGGTGGGGCCACCTGTCCCGGAGGGCCCCATGGGCTGAAGTGGGAAGGGAACCAGCCCTTAGTGGGCTGGGGCACCCCCCATGGGCCTCCCCCCTGCGCCTAGGGTTGGAAACCCTAGGGTGGGGCGGCGCCCCACTTGACTTGGGGGGTAAGTTACCCCCCTTGGCCGCCGCCCCCCATCTAGATGGGTTTTGGCCGGCGCCCCCCTACCGGGGGGCCTATATAAAGGGGGGAGGGAGGGCAGCGGTATTACAGCCTTGGGCGCCTCCCTCCTCCCCTGCTACACCTCTCCCTCTCGCAGAAGCTCGGCGAAGCCCTACCGACATCCCGCTACATCCACCACCACGCCGTCGTGCTGCTGGATCTCCATCAACCTCTCCTTCCCTCTTGCTGGATCAAGAAGGAGGAGACGTCGCTGCACCGTACGTGTGTTGAACGCGGAGGTGCCGTCCGTTCGGCACTCGTTCATCGGTGATTTGAATCACGGCGAGTACAACTCCATCAACCACGTTCATTGGAACGCTTCCGCTCGCGATCTACAAGGGTATGTAGATGCACTCCTTTCCCCTCGTTGCTAGTATACTCCATAGATGGATCTTGGTGAGCGTAGGAAAATTTTAAAATTCTGCTACGATCCCCAACGGTGGCATCATGAGCCAGGCCTATGCGTAGTTACTATGCACGAGTAGAACACAAAGTAGTTGTGGGCGTTGATGTTGCCAATTCTTCTTGCCGCTACTAGTCTTATCTTGTTTCGTCGGTATTGTGGGATAAAGCGGCCCAGACCGACCTTACACGTACGCTTACGTGAGACAGGTTCCACCGACTGACATGCACTAGTTGCATAAGGTGGCTAGCGGGTGTCTGTCTCTCCTACTTTAGTCGGAACGGATTCGATGAAAAGGGTCCTTATGAATGGTAAATAGAAATTGGCAAATCACGTTGTGGTTTTACGTAGGTAAGAAACGTTCTTGCTAGAAACCTATACAAGCCACGTAAAAACTTGCAACATCAATTAGAGGACGTCTAACTTGTTTTTGCAGCAAGTGCTATGTGATATGATATGGCCAGAAGATGTGATGAATGATATATGTGATGTATGAGATTGATCATATTCTTGTAATAGGAATCATGACTTGCATGTCGATGAGTATGAAAACCGGCAGGAGCCATAGGAGTTGTCTTTATTATTTTGTATGACCTGCGTGTCATTGAATAACGCCATGTAAATTACTCTACTTTGTTGCTAAACGCGTTAGCCATAGAAGTAGAAGTAATCGTTGGCGTGACAACTTCATGAAGACACAATGATGGAGGTCATGATGATGGAGATCATGGTGTCATGCCGGTGACGAAGACGATCATGGTGCCCCGAAGATGGAGATCAAAGGAGCAAATGATATTGGCCATATCATGTCACTATTTGATTGCATGTGATTTTTATCATGTTTTGCATCTTATTTGCTTAGAACGTCGGTAGTAAGTAAGATGATCCCTTATAATAATTTCAAGAAAGTGTTCCCCCTAACTGTGCACCGTTGCGAAGGTTCCTTGTTTCGAAGCACCACGTGATGATCGGGTGTGATAGATTCTAACGTTCGCATACAACGGGTGTTGACGAGCCTAGCATGTACAGACATGGCCTCGGAACACACGCAATACACTTAGGTTGACTTGACGAGCCTAGCATGTACAGACATGGCCTCGGAACACGGAGGACCGAAAGGTCGAGCATGAGTCGTATAGAAGATACGATCAACATGGAGATGTTCACCGATCTTGACTAGTCCGTCTCACGTGATGATCGGACACGGCCTAGTTAACTCGGATCATGTTTCACTTAGATGACTAGAGGGATGTCTATCTGAGTGGGAGTTCATTGAGTAATTTGATTAGATGAACTTAATTATCATGAACTTAGTCTAAAATCTTTACACTATGTATTGTAGATCAAATGGCCCACGTTGTCCTCAACTTCAACGCGTTCCTAGAGAAAACCAAGCTGAAAGATGATGGCAGTAACTATACGGACTGGGTCCGGAACCTGAGGATCATCCTCATAGCTGCCAAGAAAGATTATGTCTTAGAAGCACCGCTAGGTGAAGCACCAATCCCAGAGAACCAAGACGTTATGAACGCTTGGCAATCACGTGTTGATGATTACTCCCTCGTTCAGTGCGGCATGCTTTACAGCTTAGAACCGGGTCTCCAAAAGCGTTTTGAGAAACATGGAGCATATGAGATGTTCGAGGAGCTGAAAATGGTTTTCCAAGCTCATGCCCGGGTCGAGAGATATGAAATCTCCGACAAGTTCTTCAGCTGTAAAATGGAGGAGAATAGTTCTGTTAGTGAGCACATACTCAGAATGTCTGGGTTGCACAACCGCTTGTCTCAGCTGGGAGTTAATCTCCCGGATGACGCGGTCATTGACAGAATCCTTCAGTCGCTTCCACCAAGCTACAAGAGCTTTGTGATGAACTTCAATATGCAAGGGATGGAAAAGACCATTCCTGAGGTATATTCAATGCTGAAATCAGCGGAGGTGGAGATCAGAAAAGAACATCAAGTGTTGATGGTGAATAAAACCACTAAGTTCAAGAAGGGCGGTAGAAACTGTGCGCCTCCCCACTTGCCTAGTAAACTCGCTTATTCCCCAAGCGCCGTGATTGATGGCGCGGTTGGGTTACCCACACCCGTATTGATGAGAATCCCATGATAAGGGGACACGATCTCTGCTTCGACAAGACGTGCCAAGAAAACCGCCTCGCAATATGTGCAGTAGCTGGTCGAGGAAAACGGTTCGAATAATGACCGGGCCGTGGCGTGATGTCACACTATAAAATTTGTCAGTAGATTAGATTCGTGGACTATTATACTCTCTACGGTAGTATCTGGAATTTGTTTTGCAGAGCCGGACGCGATCCTTGTGTTCAAAATCTTCTATGGAGTATTCGGAGGAGGAACCCGCCTTGCAATGCCGAAGACAATCTGCGCGCCGGACTCATCGTCATTGAAGCCTGATTCAGGGGCTACTGAGGGAGTCCTGGATTAGGGGGTCCTCGGACAGCCGGACTATATACTTTGGCCGGACTGTTGGACTATGAAGATACAAGATTGAAGACTTCGTCCCGTGTCCGGTTAGGACTCTCCTTTGCGTGGAAGGAAAGCTTGGCAATTCGGATGTGTAGATCTCCTCCCTTGTAACCAACTCTGTGTAACCCTAGCCCCCGGTGTCTATATAAACCGGAGGGTTTAGTCCGTAGGACAACAATGATCATAATCATAGGCTAGCTTTTAGAGTTTAGCCTCTATGATCTCGTGGTAGATCAACTCTTGTAATACTCATATCACCAAGATCAATCAAGTAGGAAGTAGGGTATTACCTCCATCGAGAGGGCCCAAACCTGGGTAAACATTGTGTCCCCCGCCTCCTGTTACCTTCCGCCTTAGACGCACAGTTCAGGACCCCCTACCCGAGATCCGCCGGTTTTGACACCGACAAGGGCCCCTCCTCTGCTCTTGCGCACTTGGTCGCCAGGTTGAATAGCTCCAAAGCCGTGCATAGCTCCTCGTGGATGGCGAGCTCCTCCTTCATCTTGACGTCGCGGACGCCATCAGAAAACACCGAAATGATGGCTTCGTCCATGACCTTGGCGATCTTGAGGCGAACATTGTTGAAGCGCTGGATGTACTTTTGCAGGGTCTCTCCTGGCTGCTGCCTGACGCGGCGTAGGTCGCCCACGGCTGGAGGACGGTCGCGAGTGCCCTGGAATTTGGCCATGAAGCGCTCGCGCATCTTGTCCCAGGAGGAGATCGAGCCCGGGGGCAGGTTCAGGAGCCATGAGCGAGCGCCATCCTTGAGAGCCATGGGGAACCAGTTCGCCATGACTTTTTCGTCACCATTGGCCGCCTCGATGCTCAGCTCATAGAGCTGCAGGAACTCCGCAGGGTCGGGGGTGCCGTCGTAGCGAGGAGGTAGATTTGGCTTGAACTTGCCCGGCCAGGCGACGCTACGCAGCTCCGGAGTGAAGGCGCGGCAGCATGCCGCGGCCACCGGGGCCCTTTGCAGAGGTGGGGCCTGCCCTTGGTGCCCGCACACCACCACAGCAGGCGGCATGTGGTCTTTTCGTGGTGGCGCTGGGTGCGCGGGAGCATTCTTTTGCGGCCGGGGAACTTCTTGGCAGCTTCCTTCTTCTCGCGTGGGCGCCCGACGCGGTGGGTCACGCCGGGGGGCCGCGCGCCTTGGCGCCAGGCGCCGTCTTGGTGCGGAGGTGGTGGAGGCGCCCCATGAACCACGTCGCCTGCAGCTGGAGAAGGGTGAGGCAACGAGTGGGATGGCGCGGGGGAGCCTCCTGCGGCGCTGACGAGCTCGGCGATGCGGTCTAGCCAGTCCTTGTAGAGGTCGTCGACTGGGCGGTAGCGCAGGAGCTCGCGCGCCATGAGCAGCACGGCCTGCGCGTCGATGGAAGCGCGACAAGCATGGGACGACAAGCCGGCTGGGGTCAGTGATGGAGTGGCGATGTGGCCGTCCTGCCGCACCGAGGGGTGCAGCGAGGATGCTTGCTGCTCATTTCCCGCCGGGCCGGTGGCGGCGTTGGCGGCGGGTGACGGAGAACGACGGGGAGGACCGCCGACGGGGGCAGTCTGAGCGGCGAGGGCGGCCCGGCGCTCAGCGCGGGCTCAGCGCGCGTCCGACATGGTTGCGGTGGAACGGTGGAACACGGATTGGCGGAAGGAAAGCTTCGGCACACCCTACCTGGCGCGCAAAATGTCGGATTTTGGGTTCCGGCAAAACCCTTGAGGTTCGAACACTGGGGTGCGCACGAAGATCTCTCCCTCCCCCCTAGCTGTTGGAAATATGCCCTAGAGGCAATAATAAATGGTTATTATTATATTTCTTTGTTCATGATAATTGTCTAATGTTCATGCTATAATTGTGTTATCCGGAAATCGTAATACATGTGTGAATACATAGACCACAACGTGTCCCTAGTAAGCTTCTAGTTGACTAGCTCGTTGATCAACAGATAGTCATGGTTTCCTGACTATGGACATTGGATGTCATTGATAACGGGATCACATCATTAGGAGAATGATGTGATGGACAAGACCAAAGATCGTGTAGTTTCGTTTGCTAGAGCTTTTCCAATGTCAAGTATCTATTCCTTAGACCATGAGATCGTGCAACTCCCGGATACCGTAGGAGTGCTTTGGGTGTGCCAAACGTCACAACGTAACTAGGTGACTATAAAGGTACACTACGGGTATCTCCGAAAGTGTCTGTTGGGTTGGCACGGATCGAGACTGGGATTTGTCACTCCATATGACGGAGAGGTATCTCTGGGCCCACTCGGTAATGCATCATCATAATGAGCTCAATGTGACTAAGGAGTTAGTCACGGGATCATGCATTGCGGTACGAGTAAAGAGACTTGCCGGTAACGAGATTGAACAAGGTATTGGGATACCGACGATCGAATCTCGGGCAAGTAACATACCGATTGACAAAGGGAATTGTGTACGGGATTGATTGAATCCTCGACATCGTGGTTCATCCGATGAGATCATCGTGGAACATGTGGGAGCCAACATGGGTATCCAGATCCCGCTGTTGGTTATTGATCGGAGAGGCGTCTCGGTCATGTCTGCATCTCTCCCGAACCCGTAGGGTCTACACACTTAAGGTTCGGTGACGCTAGGGTTGTTGAGATATGAGTATGCGGAAACCTGAAAGTTGTTCAGAGTCCCGGATGAGATCCCGGACGTCATGAGGAGGTCCAGAATGGTCCGGAGGTGAAGAATTATATATAGGAAGTCCAGTTTCGGCCACCGGGAAAGTTTCGGGGGTCACCGGTATTGTACCGGGACCACCGAAAGGGTCCCGGGGGTCCACCGGGTGGGGCCACCTGTCCCGGAGGGCCCCATGGGCTGAAGTGGGAAGGGAACCAGCCCTTAGTGGGCTGGGGCACCCCCCATGGGCCTCCCCCTTGCGCCTAGGGTTGGAAACCCTAGGGTGGGGGGCGCCCCACTTGACTTCGGGGGTAAGTTACCCCCCTTGGCCGCCGCCCCCCATCTAGATGGGTTTTGGCCGGCGCCCCCCTCCCAGGGGGCCTATATAAAGGGGGGAGGGAGGGCAGCGGTATTACAGCCTTGGGCGCCTCCCTCCTCCCCTGCTACACCTCTCCCTCTCGCAGAAGCTCGGCGAAGCCCTGCCGACATCCCGCTACATCCACCACCACGCCGTCGTGCTGCTGGATCTCCATCAACCTCTCCTTCCCTCTTGCTGGATCAAGAAGGAGGAGACATCGCTGCACCGTACGTGTGTTGAACGTGGAGGTGCCGTCCGTTCGGCACTCGTTCATCGGTGATTTGAATCACGACGAGTACGACTCCATCAACCACGTTCATTGGAACGCTTCCGCTCGCGATCTACAAGGGTATGTAGATGCACTCCTTTCCCCTCGTTGCTAGTATACTCCATAGATGGATCTTGGTGAGCATAGGAAAATTTTAAAATTCTGCTACGATCCCCAACACTAGCTCCCTCTCGCAACGATCGTCAGGCCTAGCGCGTCGAACCCAAAGAGCAAGGAGACACAAGAGTTTATATTGGTTCGGGCCACCGATGTGGTGTAATACCCTACTCCAGTGTGGTGTGGTGGATTGCCTCTTGGGCTGAGGATGAACAGTTACAAGGGAAGAACATCCTCTTGAGGAGAGGTGCTCTTGTGCTTGGTGAACTTGTGTGAGGCTATGGATGGAATGGCTCCGATCCAAGATGAGCTACCTCTTATGGTGGTGGCTAGTCCTATTTATAGAGGCCTTGGTCCTCTCCCCAAATATTGAGCGGGAAAGGATCCAACAACGGCCAAATTTGAAGGGAGACAACTAGTACAAGTTATCCTGACTAAAGGTGGTCTTCGCCTGCCAAAGGCTCTGGTGGTGGCGCCGTCTTGGGCTCCACGGTGACCTCCGTCCTGTCGTCCTGCTGGTCTTGGTCTCGTTGCACCGATATGGAAACCTTTGCCTGATGCCTCGGGACTCCTCGCCTGCGCTGACCTCTTTAGCACCAAAGAGGAAACGAGGACACTGCACGCGCTAGCGCTCGCCTAGCCTTGGTCGTCATGGCTTGCGTCACGGGAACCTCGCGAGGTGTCCCTTGCCTTGATCTCTCCGCCGCTCGTGAGCCAGCCTGGTGAGGCCGCCCCTGAGGAGGTCTTGCGTCGTCCGCCTCGCGAGGCTCGGCCCCTCGCGAGGGTCTTGAGTGTTTGCTGGTGAAGATGGGCCATACAGGGCTGCTGGTGGAGCCACGCTGTGGGCCGCAGGCAGGCAAGTCCGGGGAGCCCCGTTCCTAGAACGCCGACAGTCGCAGGTGGAGGCTGGAGGAGGTCGACGGTGAATGAACAGTAGCCCGTGGAGGCTAGAGGAGGTCGACAGTGGAGATGAACAGTATCTCGTGGAGTCCCGTTTTGCAGTACGCCACACCCCTCCTGATGAACAGGACCCCCGTTTGGACCGTAGCACTCCAACACAAGTCCGTTTCGTCCGTTTTGCGGTACGCCACACCCCTCCCGATCAATAGGACCCTGTTCCGACCGTAGGAGGTCCAAGAGAAGTCTGTTTCCTCCATTTTGCGGTACGCCAGACCCCTCCCGATGAACAGGATCCCGTTTCGACCGTGGCCGGTCGAACACAAGGTCGTTTCCTCCGTTCTGCGGTACGCCAGGCCTCATTTCCATCAACTGTTCCATCCAAGCCGGCTGGCTCCCGATGAACAACACGTGTTCCATTGCCTCCTGATGAACACGACGCATTCTGTTGCCTCCCCATGAACACGACCACGACGCAGTTTCTTCGTTCCAACCCAACCATGTACACGAGACCTGGCCGTACGTATGCGCGAGTAGGCGTTCGAGACCCCGCCCGTATGTACGTACGTGGCCGTATTTACTTTCTTGCACCCTGGCCGCTGTACGTATGTGTACATGCTACATGCGCGCCTCTACTACGACATGTTCGCGCCTCTACTATGACACGTGCCCTTCCTTACACGGCCACGGTTCATCGCTGCAGCCTGCAGATAGACCGATCGTATGTACGTACATGTTCGCGACCAGAATGACAATGCTATGTACGCTTCAACCAGGTGGGTCCCGACTGTCATGCACTCCCTTGCGTGCGAAGATGTAGCTGGTGGGTCCTAGTTGTCAAGGGGGTGAATCATTTTTTTTGCCCGTAATATGGACGCACTTCCTTGCGTGCGAAGATGTAGCTGGTGGGTCCCAACAGTCAGGGGGGAAACAGTTTTTTGCGAAATACGGTGGCCCGTCCGGTGGGTCCCTACTGTCAGGTGGAGGAATCATTATTTTCCGCGTAATAAGGAGGCACTTCCTTACTGCGGCCGTGGACCTAGCTGTCAGCCTCTCCACGTACAGTAATCTTCCGATGGAAGTCATTCCTTGACCACATTGACCACGCCGCATCGAGAGCACCAAGGCGTTGGACGACGGCGAGGCCTAGGAAGGGGACGACGCGGAGCTGGGGAAGACGCCCGCAGTGGATGCCCATGCGGAAAGGAGTACGAGGGTTCACTGGTTCGGCTTCGGTGTGAGACTGCCGTCGCCGCAGAATAACAGGGGGTGTGGGTGAGTGGAGGGATGGCCTGGCCAGCGGTGGGAGTAGTAGGGGGCGGTGAGGCCTCCGCGGCAGCACAACGGGCCACGGGAGACAAGAGCATGCGGCACGACCGGTGCTGATTTGGGCGGCTGGAGCAAGAAGACCAGAGGTTGAAGAAGCACTATGACCATTGGATGGACATCGTACGGTCACTGGAGCTAGAATCGTTCATATTGACTAAGTTGACAAAGCCTTCCGTCCCCGTCAACTTAGTGGGCCCACAAGTCAGCCTCCCACTATGCTGGGTCCCAGCTAGCAGGGGGAGTATTCATTTTTTGTGCGTAATAAGGAGGCACTTCCTTGCGTGAGAAGATATAGCTGGTGGGTCCGACCTGTCAGCGGGGGAACGTTTTTCCACGAAATACAGAGGCCCTTCCGGTGGGTCCAGGATGTCAAGTGGAGGAATCATTATTTTGCGTGTAATATGGAGGCATTTCCTTGTGTGCGGCCGTGGACCCAGCTGTCAGCCTCTCCACATACAGTCCACATCCGATGGATGTCGTTCGTTGACCACGCCGCGCCGAGAGCACCAGGGCGGTGGACGAGGGTATACTGGTCCGGCTGCCGTCGCCAGAAAATAACAGGAGGTGTGGGTGAGTAGAGGAATGGCCTGGCCAGCAATGGAGTAGGGTGGGGCGGTACGGCCTGTGCGGCAGCACAGCCGGCCACGGGAGGCGGGAGCAGGTAGTCCCACCGGCGCTGGTTTGGGCGGCTGGAGCAAGAAGATCAGATATTGAAGAAGCAGCATGACCGTTGGATTAATATCCAACGGTCACTGCTGCTAGAATCGTTTGGGGGCTAATTTAACAAAGCCTTTTGTACACGTCAACCTAGTAGGCCCACAAGTCAGCCTCCAAATCGGTCCCAACAAGCATACAACCCGAAATTTCTAGCCAGATTCAAATTAATTTAAAAACGAAACATACCTTAATTTAAATCCAATGAAATTTTACCCGCACAAAAACAATGAAATTTAAAATATCAAAATTCGAAAGAAAAAAGTATTTTGGAACTAATTGCATGTTTGCTGTATTTTTCATTTTACAGCCCATTTATTATTACTTATAGCCATTTTATTACTTATAGCCCATTTTCTGGGCAAAATGCATCCCTCCTCGTCTTGAAAGATTTCCGGCCCAGCAGGGTGTAGAAAAGCAAGTAGGCCTACGTTGGTTATTCTGCAAAAAGCAAAATAGCTGGGCTAGCCAATTTCAGAAAGGAAAAAACAAACTAGGCTAGTCATGTGCTAAACATATGAAATAAAAGCCTGGGCTAGACAGGCCACAGCTCCCGCACAACCCAGTTGATACCCTTCTCCGTCCCGAAAATACAAAATTACTGCGCGCGCTGCTGGGTCCCTACTGTCATCCTCACCATGTACAGTCATTTCCTTATTCCTCTCAGTTGTTGACCATGTTGACAACACCGGAGGGCGGCGCCGTGGCGAGCGAACCAAGGCGGAGGACAATTGTGAGGCCTCGGACGGGAAAGAACAGGAGCCGGGGAAGATGCGCAGAGTTTTAGGGTGCTATGTGGCCATGATGCGTGCGTGGTAGCACAGCCAGCCATGGGAGGTGGGAGCAGGCGGTCCCGCCGGCATTGGTTTGGCTTTGGCGGCTGCAGGAAGAAGAGACTGAAGAAACACGATAGACGTTGAATGTCAATCCAACGGTCAAGGTTGGCACAATCATTTGTTGACTAAGCCGACACCAAGTAGCATACTTTTTTATATATAGGAAGAAAAGAAAAACTGGGCTCGTTCGCCTAATAACATTCCCGAAACTGCGACTGTTCGATCTTGCGTCGCAACTAAAACTGCGAGGAAAATGCGTTCGTCTGCCATCCTGCTCCCAGGGAACGTTCGCCACATAAGTGACTAGCACCCTTGGTTTTCAACTGAGAGGTCTTGGGTTCGAGTCCCAGGAACTCTCAATTTTGTCCTCCTTCCTTCCTCGCAAAAAAAAAGAAAGAAAATCAAAGACTTGAGAAGGAGTACAGAACAAGCTAGTGTACCAGGAAAGAGACGTTGTTGAGTTTTAGAAAAAAGAGAGACGTGCTCCTGTAGCTCGTTCGAATCCAAACCTAGACTATGACTATATATGGTGCTATGCTACTCTACAAGTAATGAAACTGACATATCCAACGTTCGCTTCTCCTCTTCTCTACTTACTCTGCCTAGCATCAAAAGCTCTGGCCGCAGCAACCATGTCCGCTGGCTGCTCGTCCACCTGCTCTTCAGTAGGCAACAACCAGATACGCGCCAAGTCGCCACTCGTACCATCGCCTGTGGGTCTCATCACACCCCCGCCGGCACACGCACCGCAGCCGGTTGCTCATCGCAACCCGCTGCCGTTGGTGTGGTGCCACTGCTGCAAATCACGCAGAGTCATCCGTCGCGTCTCAACCACAATCCTCAACCCTGGCCGAGTCTTCTACAAATGCCCGAATCATGGGGTAATAATATGTTTAAGTGTTGTTCTGCTGCTTTCAGTTGCTGATTTTTTAATAGTTTGGTTGATGATCTTCCAATTTGATTCGTGCAGAAAAGGGAAGATTCGTGTGATTTGTATTTCTGGGAAGTTGCTGATGTGGGGGAATGCAACTACGCTGATTATTTGGTTAGCCGAGGAATCCCAATACCAGCAGGTTGGGGTGTTGGACAAGTAACTGAAGGAACGACAGAAGAGGAAGATGCAGAGCAGAAGGTTAAAGATGCAGTTCCTCTGATCATGGCCAAGCAACAGCTGCTGAACGGCCTTGACAAGCAATGAGGAGATGAAAGAGCTTGTGAAGATAATGGGCAAAATCGATGTGCTCTGTAGGATGATTGTCTCTTTATTTGCAGTGTATGTAGCACTCGTGATGTATTCAGTGGCTATGACATGAGCACTTTGCTGAAACTAGTAATGAATGAAACCTGTGTAGCAGGCTGGGCGTAGTGTTGTGAACATCTAATGATTTCTATTAATGGAAATCGGGGGTATCCCCTTTTGCTCATAAATAAATAAATAGCAGAGGCCCTTTTGGTAATAAATAAATAAATTAGCAGAGGCCCTGTCGGGTTAGCTTTGTTCCCATTCGAAGACGTCGAGCAAATTGCAGTCCAACAGCAAACTATGTCATCAAATTCAAGTTTCACAGCCAAATATGAGTACAACTAAACAACAATGTCATCATGTTTTAGTCGTCATACAATCACCAAACACAAATCAACATACATAACGAGTGATGTTCTCACAGCAAAATACTAAACAACGCGTTCATCAGGTTTCAGTTGTCATAGCAAACACAATTTCACATAGTAGATAAAAAACGTCTTCTGACAGGCAAATACGACAAAAGCAATCTAATCATCATCCGCAGCAGCAGCGTCAACATCTTCGCCATGTGTATCAGTCTGAATCGTAATTCCCCACAGTGTCATCTTCTTCTTCATCCTCAATGTCCTCGAACGTTGGCTTCTTCTTGATCAACTCTTGTATGTCCACAGCACGACAGGCAATCTTTTCGCCAGCGTCATTGACGTGATGGTTCTCAAAGATATTAGGAACATCTGTGGAATCTTGTACATCAGGAGCAGTGTAAGCATCATCTTGTTGTGCAACTTCATTAAACGAATTCCTCTGCTCAAACCTTTGCAATACTCTCCAGTCATCGCTACATGCAAATGTGTCCTCCAAGAAAAATATTTGTGTTTCTTTATTTGCAAAATAAAAGGCTCGTTGGTCTGGTATGCCGCCTTGACATTGATGGATTTGAAATAATCATCAGCTCTAGGTTTTGCGATCCTGGAAAACAGGTTATACCAACGACAGCACAACAGAACCACACACCGATGATCCTCGAAACTGGAGATATACTGCAACTGAACAATGTTTGTTATGTTAGCATACATTTCAGTTGTCTCTCTGCCGTACGTATCCGTGCTCATGATGGCACTGTTTTGTGTCTTCCTGCCTTCGTCGCGTGCAAGGGTGTTGTAGCGCACATCTCCAACAACGCAAGATTCATAATGTCTTACCCGAGTATCAGGACCCATTGCTAGTGCGTAAAGGGCATCATCAACTGCCTGCCCATCCTCCCGCATCTTATTAACCTATGGTTAGAAAATAGACAAGCTGATCATCTTATGTACTCAATATATTAAAAAAATTGACAGTGCAATTCAAAAGCTTACATGGCTCTTGAACCATTTCGCAAATCCTGCCATAACCAGTTTGTCAATGTTTCTTGGATTTTGCGGCAGTAACTCCTTTTTGTAGATGCTGCACAACATAGTGATCGCGTCAAACATCTAAATATATAAGAATGTGCTGCAAGTTTAGTAGATTACGATGTATAAGCTGCAGTACTTAGCACTTACTTGATATAAGGTAGTATCTCAGGACAGTTATTCAACACATACCAAACCATTTTGTCCAAATCTTTAGGTTTGTCCTCTTGTCGACTCTTCCCTGTAACTCGAACAGAATAATCGAAAACATTGAGCCCGGGATTGTCTTCACCCACCTCTTTGCTAAGCTGATCAGCTGTTTCAATGTATTTTGAGCAGAATGTCAATGCTTCTGTAGCAATGTAGGCCTCTGCAATGGAACCCTCGGGTCTAGCTCTGTTCCTAACATAGCCCTTGAAAGTGCCTAGCCGCCTTTCAATAGGGTACATCCAGCCATACTGTACTGGACCTCTAAGTAGTGCCTCATCAGGTAGATGAACAGCCAAATGCACCATCACATCAAAGAAGGCTGGAGGATATATCTTCTCAAGGTCGCATAGGATAGTTGGTATCTTGTCTCTAAGACGCTCCAAAGCATCTATCCTGATATTTCTACTTCAGAGTTCCCTGAAGAATTGTCCCAACTCTGCAACTGCTCTGTATAAGTCAGGGCGGCCCAATCCTCTAAGGATAACAGGTAAAACCCTTTGAAGTAGGACGTGGCAGTCATGAGTTTTCAACCCTTGTACCTTGTTTCCATCTGCACTGACTCTCCTTTCAGGGTTGGAAGCAAATCCATGCGGGAATCTCACACATGACAGGATCTCACAGAATTCTTTTCTTTTTACCTTGTCCAAGACGTACACAGCTGGTGCCATATCCCGTGGTTTACCTTCATCTTCCACCTGCAAATCCTTTTGATACCCAGGTGTGTCAAATCAATCCTAGATTTTAAGGTATCTTTCGTCTTGCCTTCAATATTAAGAAGTGTGCTGATAATGCTGTCACATATATTTTTCTCGATGTGCATCACATCAAGATTATGCCGCAGATCCAAATCTTTCCAATACTCCATGCCCCGCAAAGTGGACCTGCGGGTAAACAATAATCTCTCTTCTGCCCTGCCATGCTTCCTTTTCCCGCTACCATTACCAGGATGGTTTCCTGGTGTAATATGCCTGACCTTCTCTAATTCCACTTGCAACTCATCGGCGGTGAGCCTCTTTGGCGCATCACGGTTTCATGCTTTGCATTGAACACATGTCTTTGGTATTTTGTAGGAAGCGGCTTGTCCTTGGCAAGGAAACGACAATGTCCAATGTAACAGATCTTACTAAGTATTGCGTATGACAGTCGATTCCTGTCACAGCGAACACATGCATTGTAACCATGTGTCGTTCGCCCTGACATAGTGCCCAAAGCCGGATAATCATGGATGCACCAAATTATAACAGCACGCAGAAAGAAATCAGCTGGTGGGCTGCTATATAGGTCTCGAGTGAGAACACCCCTCCATAGCTGTTGAAGTTCCTCCATAAGAGCCTCCATGAATAAATCAAAATCCTTTCCAGGACTTTTTGGACCTGGGATGAGCAAGGCCATCATGTAGTTTGATTCTTTGGTGCAGACATTTGGAGGCATGTTGTAAGGGGTAACAAGCACTGGCCACATGCTATATGTGGCTCTCTGGTGGCCAAATGGGTTAAATCCATCTGAAGCTAAGCCAAGTATAATGTTTCTCGGGTCAGCAGCAAACTTTTTGTGTTTCTGATTGAAGCTTTGCCACTCACTACCATGAGATGGATGGCTCATTACATTCTGTTATCTTTACTCCTGGTTCCTAGAATGCCACAGTACATCCTCTCTTGTTTCAGCATCATGAAACAACCTCTGCAATCTTGGTATAATTGGAAAATGTCTCAGAACATTATGAGGAATCCTCTTCATAGCATCGCCATCTTTCCATCTTGATGATTTGCATTTCGGGCATTCACTTAAGTTGGCATAATCCTTCCAGAACATAATACAATTATTCTTACAAACATGGATCATATCATATCCAATTCCAACTGCACGAAGGAAATTCTTCTTTTTACGGTAGGTGTGTGGTAGCTCAGACGCATCTGCGAAAGATTTGCGGAAAGGAGCCAACATCGCATCGAATGATTTATTGGTCATCCGCTCAGATGTCTTCACCTGAAGAAAGGTGACCATAGCAGAGAATACTGACAGCTTATTTCCTGGGGTGACAGCCACATTGCATTGTTCCAACATGCGGGCCCACCGTTTTTCTTCTGCAGGTGAAAGTTCACGAAATGCACGAGCATTTCGTAGCATTGTTTCAATGTTGGTCAAACTCACTGGCTCCGCCACCACCTCCTCCTCCTCTTCCACCTGAGCATCAGGCAGATAAAGATGGTGATCTGCAGCTTCCACGTAGTCAGTAACATTGACGTTCACAGCTTCACCATGATGAACCCACCTAGTATATGTGACCGACACCCCTTACAAGTGTAGATGATTTTGCATAGTTGAATGGGGTCTTGTAACTGAATTCATACAACTACTACACGGGCAGAGCACATATGATTTCGGACCATCGTACTCACCTCTGATAAAGTTCATGAAGTTTTCAACCCCCTCGACATATGCAGTGGAGAATCTTCGAGCAAAAGTTATCCAAGTCCTGTCCATCTGTTAGACATACAAATTAGTTATTCTACTAGATATTACAGGAAAAACATATATGCTTTTTTATGAAGTCTAGAAAAATACCTAGGTCGATGTCTAAAGCTATGGCAAGATATTTGGACGAGCAGATCTAAGTAACGAAATATATGTAAAGCTAATTCAGCAAACAAATTTGAGTGCTAAATTATGGCAGGCTATTTCAGCACTCAATGAGGCCGAGCACACAGCCATCGAACAATCGAAGGCCATCGCAGCAACAAAGATCGAGTATAAAACGGTGTATAGCTATTTCACCTAACAGATTGGCTACTAGACCATGGCAATCTACGTCACAATAAATACATGGCAGGATATTTTAGCAACTAATCGGGCTTGGCATGCCATCTCAGCTAAGCAGATTGAGTGCAGAACAGGGCAAGGAAGCTTCTTCAGCAGAGCATATTGACTGTAAACTACTTCGGCAAACAGTGAGATTAACATTGTCTATCAGCTAACATTCAGCGCTACACCGACATGCACGGGGCCTCAGTCTAGAATGCGCGTACCATGGGAGAAGCTGACCGCCATGCGTCTCCACATGAATGTCGCCAGCGGTGGCGGCGCTGACCGACGTGCGCCTCCACAAGAACGTCGCCAGCGATGGTGACGCGGCTAGAGGACGGGAGTCTACGAGAGCGTACTGTGGGAGCGAGAGGATCCCCGTGCGTCCCCTCGACGAATCGCGGCGCCAACGTATCGGCACGGCGGGGAGGGCGGCTTTGGCGGAG